>NW_025401050.1:791305-812985 GCF_015345945.1 Tribolium madens | reverse complement strand
AAAAATAAATTTCAACTAAAACTTTCAAGTCTTAGATCCAAACGTCAATGATAATGACACTAAAGCGTGGCTTACGTTGAAATTTTTTGAACTTGATGTCCAAAATTTTCAGTCCACAATTGCATAAATTTGTAATTTTTTCCATTGTAAAATTTTTTATTTATGGAATTATATGTTTTGTTACCCCATACAAAAATTTAATTTCCATGGAAAATGGAACATGTGAGTTTTCTACTTTAATAAATATGTACAACCTATCAGGTAGATAGAATAATTATAATTAATTTTTTTTTAAGATCCAAAAGTCAAAACAATTTCTAAGAAATTTCAGGAGCAACTTCCACAAATTCAAGGCATAAAAATATTAGCGAACTGGTCTTTTACTTTTATTACAATTTATTACTCTTACTAACCCAACCCCTGAACGCAGGTAAAGACTGAGTTTGGACGCTGTCTAGGTTGTATTGCTGGTTGCTTTTAAAAAAGAATAATAAGTGCTGAAAACCGACTTGCCCGTTCACTCCCGGACAGCCTTAAATAATACATTTATTAAATATTTTTCTTTACTTTCAAATTTTCAACAGGTGGCGGAAATAGTTTTTGATGAAACACCTTCATCTGCACTGTCCTTAAGCGAAACACCGGGTCCTACAAATTCGTCAACTTCATTGTCCTTAAGTGAAACACCGGGTCCTGAAACCTCGTCACCTTTATTATCCTCAAGGGAAACACCGGCTCTTGGGACCCCGACAAGTTCATTACCATTTAGTGAAATCATTGAAGAGGAAGTTGACAATAATCATAAAACAAAAGTAAGCATAATACTACAAGAAAAAGTAAAAATATTAGTTTTTTAGCAATACAGTCAAAATTTATTAAAAGAAACTATTGAAGGAAAAGAAATTTTACAAAGTTATTCATTAAAAAATATTATAAAAAGAAATTTATTGGTCAACCTAATTATTAAGAAAGAACTTGAAAATGACCCTTCAGCCAGGTATTTTTTTTATTGACTACCTACCTACTTCTAGATTTTTCCCACCGAAGTGTCACAAATATATTTTATTCCTGCTCAAAGAGACAGTAAGGGCAATCCAGTGTCTGCCAAAGGAAAGTTGTACGACAAATATATGAACTTAAGACGAAAATATATATCTCTTAATATCATAAAATCGAAAAGAACGAATAATAAGTGCGAAACAGTAGAAAGTATAAAACAGATTTTTTGATTAATGTTTTATTAATAATGACTTCTATTTTAGTCACAGATGGATCTAAAGAAATCAGTGAAGAAGTGTTAGAAAAGTTAAAATGGTTAACATATAACCAGTCCCCTTTCCCAAAAGTTCAAGAATATTGGGATTCTACCGCCAGTCATACAATATCCAATTTTTCTGAATCTAATACAACCATACATGAATATTTTTATACATATCCTGCCCTCAAATTGCCACTTGGTTATACTTTGGTAAATTAGTCAAAATGAATTCAGAATTTGAACTTATAAATTGGTCGCAATAATTTGTAGATTCTTCAAGATTTTAAATGGAAATTGTCCTATCATCAAACATTTAATTGAAAAATATATGAAAGAGTCTAGGTATTTTAAAATTTTATTTTTTATTCGCTATTTCTTACTTAATTAAACACATTGCAGCAGTTAAAGAGAATCTGGCACTCCTAATTTTACCTCTTCTCTTTTCAAATACATATCGCCATAAGAAAAATATTAGAAAATTTTCCAAGGCAGAATGTAAAGAAAATTTCATATGTCTTGTAGAGGTAATTTTAAATTGCTTATATAAAATATACCTACTAATGTATTTTTACATTTGTTATAGAAAAAAGAAAATTTAAAATTACATTTAGAAGAAAGAGAAAACCTTTTCTCAACTTTGAAGATTCCAGAACAACCTTCGGTATTTTTGGTGGGTAAACTTGCGGAACCTCGTGCGTATGTAAAAATAAACGAAATTTTATATGAAGTGGATACAGCACTGGCTGCGGTTGATTTATGCTTTAAAAGTTTTTTTGCTTTACATGCTAATTATTCAGAAGCATGTAAAGCTTGCTGGCTTTTCATTCAAAAAAAAATTTACAACATACATACGTCTTCGGACGAAAAATTCCTTTCTGTTGATAGAGTTTATGCAGATATTCAGAGAGAAAATGAACCAAATGATGGAACCGTGTAAACTATGCAATACAAGTTTTAGCGACAAAGGTTTTTTCCAACATTTCTATTTAATTCATCCAAATACAACTTCTTTCCCATGTAATAGATGCAACAGGAAATTTTCGTTACTGCGATCTCTAAAAAAACATATGTTAGATCATCAGTCAATGGAAAATAACTTTATCGCTGTATCTTCAACTGTTGTAGATAACGTTTTCCATAATAGTTGTGATACTAATGGCCCTACACCCTCAAATCAGTCATCAGATTTGTCAGTGATTGAAAATGAAAGTACTTATCAGTCGTTACCTCAGTTGATAGAAAAGAATCATCTGAATCTTGTCAGCAATTTATATAATACTAAGTACATTCCCCGAAATTCCATTTATAAGTTAATTACCTTGTTTAACAACCACATTTCTGTTAACAACTCTTTTATAAAAGATATTATTACTCGAAATCTACAATCTGCAGGAATATCAAGCGAAATTATAAAAAAATTGGAAACGGACTTTGAATATTTTGAAGATTTGGGATCAAAATTTGAAACTTAGTATTAAATCAATTGTTAGATTTGGTCGAAAATTTCTCGGCTCACTTTCCTTGTAGGATCTGTAAAATGCCAAAGGAAGTACGAAGTCAAATTTTTGTAGAGCAAAATGATCTTTTAAGAGTAACTGCAAACTATCTTAATGATGTCAGTGTTAATGATTATTCTGTTACTGGAATAAAAGAAAAATGTATTTGGAACGATGTTAAAAACTTTCATTTAACTGAAAATTATACCTGTGAAGTAATGCATGATTTGCTTGAAGGCGTCTGTAAATATGATTTTGCATTAATTTTAAATTATTATATAGTTGTCTGTAAATTATTTTCCATTGAACTTTTTAATGATAGGTTAAAAATAATATCAGTGCAAACCTCGGTGCAAACATGCGCTGCTAATATTCCTTCATCTTTAAACTATGATGACGTCCGTAATTTAAAACTTAGATATTCTGCTTCCGAAATGCTATTCCTGACACGCTTTTTTCCATAATTATTGGAGATTTTGTTCCTGAAGATTGTAGGTACTGGCATTTGTATACCTTGTTAACTAAATTAGTCGGATTTGGTAATGGCTAAAAAGTTACAAAAAGAAGCTGTGCATGTTTCGAGTAACATCGTAGAAGAACATAACAGTGCGTACCAGGAGCTTAGTAAAAGTAAGAGTTTACCATTTAAATTTCACATATTGTGTCATTACCCAACTTTTTTTAAAAAATCAGGTCCTTTACGTTTCCTGTCTTCAATGAGATTTGAGGTCAAGCATAAGGTTTTTAAGACATTTTGCAATAGTGTCACCTCGCGAGTAAACATTTTAAAAACGTTAGCTACACGGCATCAATTGAGCTATTGCCATATGTTTCATAACCTCAGAAATTATTTTATAAAAAAATCTGATTTTAAATTGGGTAAAGTTGGTCCAATTGATGACATATGATCGCGTTATTGAAGCTTATTCAATTTTCAAACAACATGCTGCATCTACTACATGGGTAGAAGTCCAAAGTAGCAACAAGCGCATTAAACGTGAAAGTGTTGTTACTATAAAATAAAATAAAATCAACTTATGGCCAAACTTCGGCAAAATTGTGGAGATAATTGTTGTAAATAACACAGAAATATTTTTTATTTATAAATTGTTGGAAGTTGTAGGCTTTAATAATCACTATCATGCCCATGAAATAGAAGAAAGAGATTTATTTTGTGTTAATTTCAATGAATTATATAATAATGAAACTAGTTACTTATTTAATAGAAACAATATATCTTTAATTGTTACGGATTATGATTTTTAATATTTATTTTATAAGTATTCATAAACTTAATAAATGTTATTTTCTGTTTTATATGTTGTGTTATTTGTTATACTTAAAACCCTTTTAAGTACCACTGGAAATTGCATTCTACACTTTAACTCACATTATGAGTTACTTTAAAACACAAGCAATATTACTGTTTTTAGCTTAAATTACAATTTTGTAGATATATGTTCAAATTTAAGAATAAGAATTTATACCGCCAACATTCTAGTTAAAACTACTCTTTACTCAGAGTAACATCTACATCATCATATAAATGCATCTATTACTAATAGTAGCGGTAATTTCCACTGTGCTATGTTTACTTTTCGGTAGTGGTAATTCCAACACCTAGTATGTGTTGTTCCATATATTACTCGTTGTAGTGGTTGAATTTTACTGCTATAGCTATAAGTGATATCAGTGATTTTTCTCAGTGCAAGCTAATAGTAGCCAAAACCGAAAGTTTCCTAGAAATCATAATTATGCAGGCGAATATACGAACCACAATAACTATCAAAAGTTTGGCGGGAATAATAATAAGGGCAGGTGCGAGAAGTATTCTAACAACAGAAATTTTAAACAATTTTCCCGGTTCAACAGTAATGAAAGTCGAAACGATTGATATGCGTCCCGACCGCATACAAAAAATATCGAAACGCGCCAATCCTATTTTTGTGGAAGAAATAACCACATTCAAAAAGATTGTTGGATCCAAAATCCTAACCTAAAACCACGCAATCACCCAAACGGTCGAGGACGTCAATAAATCCTCATGACGTCGTCAATACAACAAGGGCGTATGACAAAAATAATAATAATAATTACAGACAAAAACTACTAAAATTCTCAATCACGATTATCTTATTCCATTCTGTTTTTTAGTTCATATTTCGTGGTGTGGGAGATAGACCTACTCCAGATTTTGAACCGGAACAGTCAAGAGTTGAAAAGGATATTATTTCAGAAATAAAGTTTGATCCGGTCATTGTTAAAAGTTTTGAGGCCCGATATAGTGGCAAAGGGGAGATTCAACTCTTGTACATCCAGACAAAATCCCAATGATGGACAAACATCTTAAGAAAATAATGCAGAAATAAAAGGAAACCAAAGAAAAGGAGAAAGAAATCTTACGAGAAAAGCTCTTGATAGGAAAACAACAATCCTCCAAATCGGATCCTTCTAAAAATCTAGCAGGAGAGTTGAGCTGTTTGACTCTTCCTATTGAAGGGATCGACCTCTCATCAAAAATACAAACTGTAGAGAAAAAATAAGGACTCAATTATACACTAGTTGTGTGAAGAGTAACAATAGCAGCAGGACCAGCACCAGCAGCAGAAAAAAACCATGGCCCAAGTACTATCGTAATTTTTACTGATGACAAAAAACACTTCCCTCTGAAGATGGCGTTGACGGTATTTAAACAAATATTCCAGTAAGTTTTTTCCTTTAATTTTTTTTTGTTAAACACCTAACTTATTGTACAGATATGGCGTTAAAGAAATTTCCATAAAAGGCTACGAGATTTTTCTAAGCCTATCTTATTCTCCAGAAGAAGCATCCCTCAAAAAGAAGTTTGGCAACTTACTTGTGCGATACATTCGAACGCGCCTGGAGGATGAAGAAGAAATCAAGGTATTAGAAAAGGTGGTCAAGCGATATCGCTTTAATCATCACATTTTCATTACACGAAAAAAAAACAATATGTTATGTTATCTCTATCCACGTGTCTATGGATCAGCATACAAGCTTCCATAAGAAGACGTAAACGCCACGCGCTTCTCAATCACCGAAAACCTTGCAACCCTTGCACATACTCGTACATTCAGGATAGAAAATACGCATTTCAGTTTAAGTCTGACTTTGTTAAGTTCAAGTTTTAAGTCTCGTTTTGTTTTGTTAAGTCTTAGTTTCTCAAGCCATTAAGCCATCAAAAGTGAATTAATTGTGAATTTATTGAAATAATTGTAAAAGTGAAGTTATAATAATAAAATAAGTGTAATAATAATTTTTAAGTGGAAATAAATTTTTGTTTTTGTTTTAATAAATAAATTTCTTAACCACGTTAACGCTCCCACGTTAACTAGCGCAGTCGGATCGGATTTCACAAAGGATTTTTCCCAAAGGACATCCTTCTATTTCAATACTTTGTGAAGAACAATTTTGGATATTTTCGAACCGCGAAACAAGTATCGCTCAACGCCGAAATATCTAGAATTTCAAGAGTTGAAAAATATTGAAGTTTTACAATTGAAGAAAATCTAAGATTTTAATACATTGAGTACATAGAAGATATTGAAGATTTTTGAAGACATTGAAGAACCCAGGACAAACATCGCCGGATTCTTTCGTTCCCTGAACTCAATGAAGATTTGCATCAAACTGTGAGTAATACTCGTTTCTTTAATTCAAGGATATGACCGATTCCCCAATTCCAAACCCACCAGACTTAAACTGAGAAGTAGAAGAACTCGAAAATTTAATAAGAAATTTAATAATTAACGAATTTAATACACATCATAGAGAAAGAATGGCTCAACCTTTTCAATCAGAATATTTAAAAATTATTCCCCAATTTAATGGTGAACCGTCCGAATTAGCAAATTTCATATCAGCTTATAATCTTTTAGTAAACACATTTTCAAACCCTAATAATAAACAAATTTTTATTAACATCAATAAAAACAAAATTAATCGGAGAGGCAAAATTAGTAACAACTTCACGCGAAATAAATAACTGGTTAGCATTAAAAATAGTTTTACAACAAAATTTCGCAGATCAAAGAAACTAAAATTCCTTATTACGAGATTTAATGTTATCAAAACAAGAAAACAAAACTAGGCAACAATTCTGTCATCATTGTCAAGACAAAAAAGTTTATTGTTATCAAATTTGGTAGTTACCGAGTTAAACGAAGCTGTCAGAGCTGTAAAAAGAGAAATGTTTGACAATTTAACTTTAAAAGCATTTTTGAGGAGTGGATTAAAGAAACCACTTGGTTCAATCATAAGATCGAGATACCCACTAATTTTAGAACAGGCATCATCCCAAATTCTTGACGTAAAAAATCGTACAATATGTTTAATTCGAAACAAAACAAGAGAATACAGATCAAATAATATGCCAAGTCATTTTATCAACAGAAATGCTGAATCTCAATCTCACTAACGTCCTTCAACTTCACAACCGCGTAATCAGAATTTCTGAGGTCAACAAAACGCGAAACCGAGATTCAATAATTATAACCAAAATCAACTTTTTGTCACTCATAAAATAAAAATTCCCATTTATTTCCAATCAGATGAAATTAAAAAGAAAGTTCAATTTTACAAATCAATTTACCTCCCAGATCTGAACAAATAATAAATATTCCACTTGACCAATATGTAAATGAAGGAGTTCTACCCTATAACAAATTTTATGAAATACCCTGGTCACATGTAACAGTAAAAAATAAAATTGCAACAACAACAACAATAATTAATCCCACAGAAAGAAAATTCTGTTTTATGCTATTTGAACCTTTAAAAATTGATCCAACAAATACTTTTGAAATAAACCCAGAACCGACAATAACCATAACAATTAAAAAAAATTTGAAAAATATTAGAACATCACATTTAAATCTGGAAGAACAAAAAGTAATCAAAAAATTATGTTTTGATTATCGAGATATTATTGTGAAAATTTGTCTTTAACTTTTAACAATCAAATTAAACATTATATTCGGACAAAAGATAACATTCCAATTTTCACAAAAACTTATCCGTACCCCGAAGTTCATAAAGACGAAGTTCGAAAACAAATTAATTCACCTCATCCTGCTCAAGTCCTATTTGGATGGTCGAAAAGAAACCGAACGCATCTAAGAAAAAGAAATGGAGACTTGTAGTTGATTACCGAAAATTAAATGAAAAAATAATTGATCATAAATATCCCTTACCAAAATATAACCGATATTTTAGACAAATTGGGGAAAAAGTACATACTTTACCACTTTAGATTTGGCATCTGGCTTCCATCAAAGTCAAATTAACTCTGACGATATTGAAAAAACGGCTTTTAGTACTGAAAACGGAAGAATATTTAAGATTGCCTTTTGGTCTAAAAAATGCGTCCGCAACATTTCAAAGAGTCATGGATAATATTTTACGTGGAATTCAAAATGAAAAATGTTTCGTATATTATTTAGATGATATTAGTATATTTTCAACATCTCTTGAGGAACAAGATTAAAAGAAGTTTTTGATAGATTAAGGAAAGCAAATTTCAAAATTCAGTTAGACAAAAGCGAATTTTTAAAAAAATAAGTTGCATATTTAGGTCACAACAATTAGTACTTATTCGTGCAAGTGCTGATTTAAATGCAACAATAGAAGCACCCGGTAAAAAGAAAGGAGATGTTAAGCTTTCAACAATTTCATGGAAAGTTCCACATGTAAAAGTGAATGACGCTCATAAGTTTAAATTGTTTAACATAATCGAAAAAAATATTCCTTTACAATTAGTTTTTCGAAGATGGGAATTATTTCATGATCCACTTTTACAAAAAGGAACAAACTTTACATAGGTATTTTAATCATCATCGTTTCTTCAAACACCACGATTTGTAATATTTGGTTTACAAACAGACAGACATGATAATCTAAAAGCAGACGCATGTAATTTGATCATTGTAATTTGAGAAATGTTAGATTGTTTTTAAATTCAGATTCATATCCGTATGAAAATCTTAATGTAAAGTTTGCAACCAATGAGTTTGCTTTGGCTTACAATATGTATGCTCAATTCCAGCAGTTATATTATTTTAATAAAAAACCTATATGTGAACCTCTAGTGAAGTCAACTCAATACAAATCAGTGGAACTTTTGATTGTTATCGATTGTTCTCATCAAAATGAAGAGGTTAAAACCGGCGCTATAGATGTTGGAATTTGAAACTACTGATGCTATATCTAAGCGGACAGCAGCATTTTGTTTAGTTATTCACGAATAGTTTGCTAGTTACGAACCTCTAACCGGTGTAGTTCGTCTTTTGTAAAGTGTTAAAGAAAATGTCGATCGATATTCAAGGATTCCAGTATGGAACTTCTAATTGCATTTGCAAAGAAATCGCCATTATCAACACCTGTAATGAGGCATTTGCACATGCTATAGTTAAGACACCGTGTACAGAAGAAATTTTTAATTATTCAATGAAAAAACAAATTAAGTGGTTAACTGAACATCTACATGGTTTATCATGGCACAATTACTTAGAATATTTGGCCTATGAAAACATTTCTCAATTTCTCTTGTCATTTATTCAAGAACATGATGATGATAATTGTAAATGTACTAGTACCAGTAAGTATGAAGATGGTGGATGGGATACAGTAGATGGTGTATCATCGTTAACCTCATCAGTAACAGCAGCACCAATCATTACAAGTTAAATTTTTGTAAAAGAAATTGAACAGAAAACAGTGGTGCAAGAATTATTGGGAAATAAAGTTAAGGTTTTGGATATTAATGAAGAAGATCCGTCTTGTCTAAATTATCAACGATTGAAAAATATTTTTAAGTCGTCCCATTGTTTTAAACATTATAATAATAGTTTGAGCTGTAGTCTACAAAATGTATTTAATTTGTGTAACTGGAACAAATGTTGTAAAAAATAAAATGTCTACACTAGTGAAATTTATTTATCCTAAATGTAAGGGAGAAACAGATATTGAAGGAAGAAATTGTATACGAACAATATTATTTTAAAATGTTAGGTGATAAACATTTACCTTATTATCTAAATTAATGTATCTACCTTACTTTATAATTCAAAGTCTTTAATAATGTAGAAATATAATTACTATATAAATATACAAGAGCTTTTTATTTATATCACCTGTTCGTATAATTAAAACTCATTTAACTAGTTTATTTTTGCAAGCAATAACAAAAGTTAAGCTAGCAGAACCAGGTATGTTTACATGTAATTAATCTTTAGGATGCAGGTTTGATTCTTGGCTACTGCAACTTTTTTTGTTATGGTAATAATGTAATTATAATGCTATCACGAAGTCATAAAGTAATTGGTCCATCAAATTGTGGTAAAACCAATGTTATTTTAAGTCTAATTGAACATCCAAACGGCTTAAAGTTTGCGAAGTTTATGTTTATGTTTATTCAAAAAGCCTTTATCAACCGAAATTTGGAAAATTTATTGAAACCCATCAAAGTTATTGTATACAGGGTGCGCCAGAATTCGCGCCCCAGAGAAGAATGTCATATAAGGTAAGATACCGGAAACATGGGAAAAATGTTTAAAAAAAATTATCTATTAAAATTTCGAAGTTATAAGGGTTTAAAGTTTACACTTTGACTCTATTTATTTCTTTAATTAATTTTCCAAGTTTTTTTGCTATAGGCTATAAAAAGAGGAAACATGGAAGCTGTATCCTAAATTGTAACTCTGTTCAATGTCATTTGTGGCTTTTATTGTCAAAATTTTTGTCCCTTTACTAAATAATTAAAAAACATATACAAGATCATCAGTATCATTAAATAGATAAAAAAGAATGTCAAATGTCAAAAAATAAATGGCAAAATTTTTTGACAGATAGAATTTTTTAAACATTTTTTTCATGTTCCTGGTGTCTTATCTTACTTGAAATTTTTCTCTGGGGCGCGAGTTCTGGCGCACCCTGTATTATGCTTAATCAAATAGTGAGAATTTGATTATTCCTTCCAAAGCAAAACCTCATTTAATCTTCATATTTGATGATGTGGCATGTGATATTAGACAAAAACGACATGTTGAGGTTTTTGGAACAAAAAACCAGCTGGATAGCTAATGGCATTTTTAAAGTAGTTCCAAAGTTATTCTTTCAACTTTATAGCGTCCACGTGCAAGAAGATAGTACTTCGTGGCCTTGCGTTCTAGCATTATTAGCCGGAAAATCACAAGAAATATACACAAGGCTGTTTAGGGCTTTAAATAATTTAACACCAGAAGCGGCCCCGACAAGAATTATTACTGATTTTGAGATGACAGCAATGAACTCCTTCCAGACAGTATTCCCCACGGCTCAAATATCTGGATGTTTTTCATCTCTCTCAGGCTGTTTTAAGAGAAGTTGGGAGACTAAAAAATAAGCAACACAGATAACTTAGCCACAAGTATAAAAATGTTATGTGCCTTATCGCTGCTTCCGTTAGAGGAAGTTGAGGATGCATTTTTTGAAGTGTCGGAAACGTTCCCAGATGACCGCCAGGATGTTGAAAAATTGATCAACTATTACGAAATTACATTTATTCGTGGTCGCCAGCTACGTACAGGAAGAAGAAGAGATGCTATCTTTCCAAAACAAATTTGGAATCAGCGAGAAGGAGCTGCTGAAGGAATTGCCAGAACTACAAATTGTGTTGAAGGATGGCATAATGGCTTGCAATCACTTTTTCAGTGTGCACATCCTACAATGTGGACTGGTGAAAGAAACCGAATTAGCACACATGCAGTATTTGCAACATATGTCTGGACAACGCATTCCGGTTAATAAATATTAAATTTTTCTAAACATGATTTCTGTTGTAAAAGTCTGATTGGCTTGTTGTAACCGAAACACGTCACTATAATTTCATGAAATGTGATTGTTTTGTTTTCTTTTATAAAACTTAGCAAAGTGAAAAATTTTCCGAAAAGGATAATAAACATTATGTGAACCAGTGTTTTAGAGCAAAATTTTGCAAATGGATGTGATGAATTGGGATATGATGAAGTGTCGCACTGATGAACTGCCGCCGGGATGAAGTGTCCGTGATGAGATGTCGCGTGATGAGATGTCGTGGAATCGTCATTTACCATCCCCAGATAACCGTTGTTTTTGTCGTATTCTAATCATAAAACTTAATGCCAGTTTATTCCAGGGATGTATTACACCACCACAAAAACCAATTTTACTAAACAGTTGCGAACAAACTCCGCAAACAAATATCCTGAAGAGCTAAGAGCATTTGCTTTAACGCTTCATTTTTATTCTAGCTCTGCTTACTCATATATTCGAAAAATGCTTAATAAATGTCTTCCTCACCCTAAAACATTAACCAGATGGTACAAATCTGTTGATGGTTTCCAAACCAAAATCCGTCGCAGGCATATTGAATATTACAATGAAAAAATGAAAGTCAAATTGGCCGTACAGACTTTCAGTCAAAGCGTTGCAGCTGCTCTTCTTTGTCTTGCAGAAGATTTACAACTTACATCTTTTCAAGGAGCAGAGGCTACAGCTGAATTTTGTACAAAAATGGATAATTTGTTCGATATTATCAATACGCTCAATTGACTCAGCAAGAATACGTTCCTAAAACCAATTTCAAAAACAAGTTTTGATTTCGTTAACAGTTATTTTAGTGAAATGAAAAATTATATTTTAGGTCTAAAATCGTATACAACTTGGAAAGCTTCTTCTGGTTGGTAGAAGGATTTTTAGGGTTACTAGTATGCATGGAAAGTATTAAAGGAATTGCACAAGAACATATAATAAAAAAAAACTTACAATATTTGTTAACGTAAAGGTCAGTCAAGATCATATTAAAATGTTTTTTTTTCAACAGCATATAAGAAACTCTTGGTTCATGTTGAACTTCAGACATCTGAAGCTGCCAATTGTCTAGCTCAAGATAAAACAAGTATTTTAAGAATAGAGAATTATAAAAATTTTAGTGTTGAACTTGATTTATTGTCTTCTGGTCAAGAATATGCTGAAGATATTATAGTTGTTCCATATTGCCTTTCAACCATAACTTAGACATTGTTGAATACATAGCAGGATTTGTTTCTAAAAAATTAATAAAACCTTTTCATTGTAATATTTGCTGTAAGTACTGCTTTAACAGAGTCAAGCGATTTTTCAAATTTGTTAAAAACAAAAAATTAGAGGTGGTTTAACAAAACCATCGAAAGATGTAATTCCCATTTGCAAAGTGGCTGAAACAGTTTTCAAGGAACAGTCAATAGTTTTTTATACGCGACCAGAAAATACTATTAATAAATTAATTGTGATTGGTGATAGTCGAATAAATTTTCAAAATCCTTCATATTTTTCTTCACTGGCTGACCATATACTAGATCAGGCCCCTTTAAGCAATAACCTAGCGCAAATAACTTATAATATTTTTAAATCATATTTTTCCATAAGATTGCATCACAAAAGAAATCCTTAAGCGAAATGAAAAATATAATTAGGCACAAATTTACAAAACGGATCCACTTCGCTAATCAGTACACCGACCCGCGTATAAGGACGAAAGTTCGGAAATCGGGCAGTTTTTAAGATATTGCTTCGGCTTGCCATTTCTAAATTCCAGAGATGTTGGAAACCGTTTTGCAATCGATTTAGCTGCAATTCAACCCAAGAGTTCCAAACTAACTTTATTTGCAGATTACCTAGTAGATACCTATATAGCAGAATCATCAAAATTTCCACCACACGTATGGGCTGAAGATACAAGTAGTCTCAAAAGAACAACAAATGCTTGTGAAAGTTGTCATTCACGGTTTAATTCGTCATTTTACCATTCACACCCCAATATTTTTCAATTCATGAAAGTTTTAACAGATTTTCAAAGTGATACCTACATAAAGATTAGAACTGCATAGCAAAATAAAAAAAAGTCCTCAAAAACTTTGCAGAATAAAAAATTTTTGGATGAGAAGTTAGACCAATTAAAAAATGGCGAGATAAATAACTTAGGATTTATTTAGGTAGTTGGAAATCATTTTAAAATATAGACCATAAATTTATACCTTTATGTTAATCAATAAATATTTGTATGTGTATGCATTTTTTGTCTATTTCAAGAAAACGTAAAGTAATAGGAATAGTAAAATATCAGTTTGATATGTTTCCTCTCTTGAAATAAATATGGGGGAGTTTAAAGTTTCAAAGTATACAAGTAGTTTTATTATTTTAATTCTTGTTATGGCTACCTGTGTTAATGAGCTGTGCAATACCTGTGCTAATCCCCTTCGGACTCTTCGGACTCTATTCGACCATCTCTGGGACTCTACTCGGACATCATTATAACGGATTAAAAATTTTGGTACTCTACTCGGACTCTCCGTAACGTATACATTAAATTGTGATTATAATAAACAAGCTTGCTCAAATTATCAAATTACAAATACATAAATTTATTTAAGAAATGTATTTTGCAAGTATACAGTATTTTCCCGGATTAAGTTTACAAGAGGAAAAAAAAAATTACCTCTGATTTTACGCCAAAACTGCAAAAGAAAAACATTTTTAGCTTGACTTGACTGTTAAGGTTCTTTATCTACAGCTTTCAAAAATCAAGACTGTACTTTTAAATGCCAGAATTTTTTAATAAACTGTGAATTTCGGCAGTTTCTATCAAATTATTTTTTTATGATCAAAATTCTGAACTTAATAATAGATTTTATAATAGCCAGTCAAAAGGAAACAAATTTTTACCTTTGATTTTACGCTCAGAAAGCAAAGGAAATACTTTTTTTTCTATAGCAGATGTTAAACTATTAATTTTTTTCTTAGTTTTGGACTTGTAAAAATAATCTTTTTTTTGCTTTTTAAGTCCCATCACATTGGGGATTTTATTTTTTTGACAATGATGTCAATTTGACAATTAATTAATTAATTATATAATGTTTGTTTTTGTTAAAAACTGTTTTTTTCAGAAGCTGCTTTTTTGACTTGCCATTAATTAAAATTATGTTTTTTTACAAACATTTTTGTAATTCAACTTGCATTAACTCATCTGTAAAAGCGACATCGTTAACAAAAAATTAAAACGCCAAATTGATGGGATTTAAAATGGAGAGGAAAAATTACACTAGTTTACACGATTTTTATACCTTACTGAGAGTTATAATTTCTTATAGATTTTGAGGCACTGAGTCCAAAAAAACTATTTAAAAAGTTCACCATGTTACGTTTAAGAAACATGTAATTAACAAAAATACAAAAACCGCGAAAAAATAAATTAAAATGAGTTATTTTACATTTTTTTTATTATACAGGATGTTCCGTTTTAATTGTTACAAATTTAAGCAGGTGATTGGATATTCAATTTTAAGATAAAAGTTTCCTCTAAACATATATCGAAAAATATTAAATAAGGGAGCTACATCCCCTGAAAGGGGTGAATCTTTTAATGGATTTCTTCAAATATTTCAGCAACCATTGTAGATAAAATTTCAAAATTTGGTACAACTGATAACCTTTATACACCCAAACGAATTCAAAGAAAAAATGTCGAAATTTTTACTCAGGGGCGTAAAAGTACCCTAACTATTTTGGCTGTTGCTTCGTGCCACTTTCAGTCACAAAATTCTAAATTTCTTAGTTTTTTACAAAAAAGAGGTCTCTTGCGTTTTTTCGATACTACTTACCGTTAAGTAAAATCAGTTTACAATTTGTCTTACAGACCATAAAGAAGATAAAAATTAAATTTTACCGTTTAAGACACCCGTGATTAAAAATTTTGCCAATTGATCTTTGAATTCATTCAGATATTATCAGCTGTACAAACTTTTGTAATTTTACCTATTCTGCAATAGTGGAAAACCCCATGCATCTCTTTCAGGGGGTGTAGCTCGCTTACGTAATATTTTTTTGATACATGTTGATAGGAAACTTTTGACTTAAAATTGAATATTCTATAACCTGTTTAAATTTGTAACAATAAAAACGGAACACCCTGTACTTTTTTGGATCACTTCTCTTTATAACAATTCAACAGTAATCTACTAACATATTTTGTGTCAATCTTTGAAAACGCTTCAAATCTTGATGAAAACGCTCGGCTTGTTTGTCACTCATGCTCCCTAAATTTTTAGAAAACAAGTTCAAATGCGAGTGAAATGTTTTTCAGACCCATATGGTAATAATTTTGCAATAATTCAGCAACTATTTGAAATTAAATAAATTTTAAATCGGAGGCAGAATGCACGAAAATTATCGTCTGTAACAAAAAAGTCTGACGTGATAGAAAAATTTAACAATTATTTTTGTTTAATTAAAGGTAAGTTAACACAAAAATAATAATTCGTCTGAGTCTGTTAAAAATAAGTTTTAGATTCATTACAAGAACACTCAGACAATGTAACCTTAAAGTTCAACTTGATAAATCAGAATTTTTACGTAAAGAAGTAGAGTTTTTGGGCACGTAATTACACCTGAAGGAATCAAACCCAATCCAAAAAAAATTTAAACAATCGAAAATTTTCCAATTCCAAAAACTGTAAAAGAAATAAAGTCATTTTTAGAACTCACAGGATATTACCTGCGATTTATAAAGAACTTTGCAAAAATAACAAAATTGTTTGATTAAAGATACGTCACGATTAGTTTGATGACAAATTTCCAAACGAGAAGAAATATTATCCCAATTGACATGACACCTTTAGATGAATTTGTTTTCCAAACTTCAGATTATTGCCATTTGTGTAGTAAACCTTTCACAAATGATGATAACATTGATAACGATAACGATGATAATCAAGTAAAAGTACGGAATCACTATCATTTGACGGGTAAATTTTTAAGTGCGTCACATTCTATTTGTAATTTAAACTATAAATTACCTAACTATATTCCCATTCTCTGCCATAATCTTTCTAATTATGATGCTCATTTGTTTATTAGTGCTTTAGCTGATGATTTTGCTAATTTAAAAGTCATTGCTCAAAATAAAGAACGCTATATCTCATTTTCAAAGAAAATTTTGGTTGATGTTTTAGATAAAGATGATGGTCAAAAAGAAAATGTTTTTATTAGTTTGAAATTTTTGGATTCGTTTCGTTTTATGGCTTCATCCTTGGATAAATTAGCTCAAAATTTACATTCCAACGATTCTATAATTGTTCGCAAACATTTTCCTCAAGATGATAAATTTGATTTAATACGACAAAAAGGTGTATTCCCATATTCTTATTGTGACTCATTTGATAAATTGAATGAAACAATTACCGTCCTATCAAAATTTTTTCGATTCTTTAAAACAGCAAAACATTTTGCAAGAAGATTATGAACGAGCTATAAAGGTATGGAATTTATTAAATTGTAAAACTTTGGGTGAATATTCAGACATTTATTTAATATTTGATGTATTGATACTAGCAGATATTTTTGAAAATTTTAGAAATATTTGCTTATAAGTTAGAAATTAGAATTACTGACAGATGTGAAAATGCTGTATTTTATTAAGAAAGGTATTCGAGGAGGTATTTGTCAATGCAATATAAGAAAAGCAAAGGCCAATAATAGATTTATGTCTGAATATGTCCTTCAAAACCGAATTGTTATATTATGTATCTAGATGCTACTAATCTGTACGGTTGTGCAATGTCAAATTTCTTACCACTAAATAATTTTCAGTGGTTAGATCCTAAAAAAGTAAACGAAAAATAAGGCTATATTTTTGAAGTAGATCTTGAGTATCCATCTGAATTGCATTCGGAACATAATGATTTACCTTTTTGTGCAGAAAACATTATTCCACCAAATGCTAAAGCTAAAACTAGCAAACATTGCCTAAATTTAAATATGTAATACATTTTAGAAATTTAAAACAAGCAATAGAAAATGGTTTGCGATTAATAAAGTTTCACCGCGCTTTAAAATTTAATCAATCTGCATGGTTGAAGTCAGATATAGATTTAAATACTAATATGCGAAATAACTCAAAAAATGCTTTTGAAAAGGGTTTTTTTAAACTGATGAATAATTCCGTATTTGGTAAAACGATGGAATCTGTTGATAAAAGGGTGGATATTAAATTAGTAACACATTGGGAAAATTTCTTTAGACGCTTAGGAGCTGAAACCTTAATTGCTCGACCACATTTTAAAAACTATAATATTTTTAATGAAAATTTTGTTGCAATACAGATGGAGAAATCACTAGTTGTATACGACAAGCCTATATATGTCGGGTTTAGCGTTTTGGATATTTCCAAACTTATAATGTATGATTTTTTTATTATTATTATATTAAACAAAGATATAAAGAAAAGGTTCGCTTACTTTATACAGATACAGATTCTTTGATTTTGGACATTGAATGTGATAATTTTTATAAAGATATTCAAAACAATTTAAATAACTTTGATACCTCAAACTACTTTCCCTCTAATCCCCCTTCATGGTATTACTATAAACCAATCTATCTTGGGGAAAATAAAAGATAAGTATAAAGGTAAAATAATTTGGGAATTTTATGGTACAGGTGCGAAGGCTTATTGTGTTAATGTTGAAGGAGAATTAACTAAAAAAGCTAAAGGTATTAAAGAAGATGTTATTACTAAACAATCAGATAAAACAGATTATCATAAAGTAGTTTCTACTCAAAATTTGGAAATTATGAGAACCATGAAAATTTCGTTCAGTTTTACATACTATTTATACGGAATATCAAAACAAAGTTGCTCTGTCATATTATGACGATAAACGTTATATCATTTCAGAAAGTTTCGATACGTTAGCATGGGGTCACAAAGATATATCTACCCCCTATTGTTTCAAGTGTTTGTTTAATATATTTACTGTTTTATTTTATTAATGTATTAAAATGTGTTATTGTTAAAATTATGTTTATAGAATATGTACTTATGTATATAAAAAATGTATTATTATTTTTTTAATTTAAATAAAAGTTTTATATTCTTACTGTTTCTTTGGTTATAAAACCAGTTTTTTTTTCCTTTTCCTGCATTCATACATGATTCATAGGTGATTCATTCATAAAAAAAGAAATCCCGCTATTTGAATTTGCCGCCATTTTTTAAAATTTGAATTTTTTGCCATTTTTAAAATTTGAATTAGACACCATTTTGAAAATTTGAATTTGCTGCCGCCATTTATAAAAATTATAAATTTTGTCGCTCATTTTTAAAATTTTTGCCGCCATTTTTTGAAATTTTGAATTTTCCGAATTTTTGCCGCCATTTTGAAAATTTTAATTTCCCGCCATTATACGTCACACTACGTCACAGTCACGTGACCTTAGTGGTGGGGGGTGGGGCCAAAACCGCTCTATTTACACTAATGAAGTTGCCGCTCTTTCATTTCCAGCCCTTTGTAATCAAGCCACAATCCTCCCGTTTCCAAAACTAGGTAAAAACACTTCTAAAACAGCGTTCTACAGACCAATCTCTCTGACATGTAACATGTGCAAGGTCCTTGAGAAAATGCTCAATACGCGCCTACTCTGGTATCTAGAAAACAAGAATTTACTTAATCATTCCCAAAATGGTTTTCGAAAATACAGATCGACAACAGACAACATAATTAATCTGGAATCAGAAATCCATGAAGCCTTTGCCACTCAACAAAAAACTCTCTGCATCTTTGTTGATATAGAAAAAACTTTCGATATGGTTTGAAAACCTAATATACTCCGAAAACTCGCAGAATGGAACATTCACGGAAATATCCTCCAATTTTCTACGTAATCGCAAGTTCAAAGTTTGGGCTCATGGGACCCAACCCACTCAGCCACCCATACTTTAGATCCAACAAGGATCGGTCCTTAGTGTCACACTTTTCCTAATTGCAATTAACGACATCACAAAGAACATTGCCTTCCCAGTTCGAACATCACTTTTTGCAGATGACCTAATTGTATTTATCAATGGGAAAGAAACCAAAACCCTAGAAAAACATCGCCAACGGGCCTTAAAACAATTAGAAAACTGGTCACACACTAACGGATTGAAGTTCTCCAGCAACAAAACTAAATGCATCCTTTTCTCTAAACGCCCTGTAAACTACCGTTGCACGCTTCAACTGTCCAACGCAGTACTTGAATCAGTAGATTCCATTCGTTTTCTCGAGGTAATATTCGATGCACAACTAACTTGGAAACAACACATCACAACCCTCATAACCCGATGCGAGAAAGCACTCAATTTACTCAAGACATTAAGTCATCACTCCTGGGGAGCAAACACAGAAATTTTGATACGAATATATCGTAGTCTTATTAGGTCCCACATCGCATATGGACTTGTAGCCTATTCAACCTTTGGAAACAGCCCACCATGGACCATTCCTGTACCAACATGCCTTCTAGACCTGGCCGAAAAGTTTCCTAAAGACACTAAACATCCTACAATTATCGCCAAAGCCTTTTCCGAAATATACAGTCGCTACCCACAAGCAGAATTTCTCTATACTGACGGTTCCAAAAGTATTCAGGGTGTTGGGGCAGCTGTCTATTCCAACCAAATCAAGATCACCTACCGCATAGCACAAGCATTTTCAGTGCAGAACTACACGCTCTCCTCTCAGCCGTACAACATACAACAGCCACCAAGAACAAACAATACGTCATCTGCTCCGACTCATTGAGGTCGCTAAAGGCACTAAAGGTACAAAGTATCATAGAAATTCTAGAGGAAACTACTCTAAAAGGAAACGACTTGATATTTGTTTTTACGCCATCCCACATAGACATTACCGGCAACGAATAAGCGGACAAAGCTGCCAAAGAGGCCACTAGTTCTCAGTCCTCAACAGTGGTCACTCAGATCCTTCCAACTGACCGAAAACATCACATTAAGTCAACAATTATCAAAGCATGACAGCAACAGTGGGATGCTCATCCGTCGTTTCTCCACAACAGCAAACCCCAAGTTAACGAAAAGATTGCCTCACCAAGAGATCGAGCCTCTCAAATTCGAATCCATCGCCTACAACTTGGCCATTGTAAATTTACAGATGGATAGATAATAGAAAAAGAGGAACGTGTCTTATGCCAGCGTTGTGAAGTACCGATTACCGTCGCACATATTTTATTCGAGTGCCCCATATACCAGACGTCCCGACAAAGATATTTATCACCTCCGTACAACAAAGCGCTCACCGAACACCACATAGAAGAAACAAGGCAGTTCCTGAAAGCCATTGGGTTATGGACCAAAATCTAACCGTACCGTGACACACGCTAATAACAGGAAAGGTTGATGCGTTATACATAAAAATAATATTTTTTGCTGATATTGAAATAAAATTATCAGTTAAAATTCCCGAATTTATCAAAGATATTTTAACAATAAATGGACTATACACACAGGTGCATTATTCCGTCATCAAGTTGCGTCTGCATTCTGAGACAATATAGAACATCATTCACGGTTTTTTAAGAACTTCTATTGTCGTTAATTTTTATTCATGCATAACTACTAATAAACACTGTTTATTGAAGGCTTATTGAAGGTTTTCGATACTACATAACTTTGAGAGATGAATGGGCGAAGCAAATGGATTTTAAAAAACCCTTACTGATTTTAAGTTTCTGTTTTTATAACAATTAGTAGTAAATGAGTGTAATTAGTGATGTTTTAATGACTTTTTAATTACCCCCTTAATCACCAGCGCTTTCACTTTTAATGACATATTAATGACCTCTTAATTACCCGCTGTACTTTCCAGCGATTTTAATGATTTTTTAATCATTTTTCTAATCACGACCACTGCACTTTCTAAAGTTTGATTATAAAGATGTGTATAAAACTTTTACAATTAAATGCTAGGATTTGTTGATATCAATTTAATGAAAACAATAAAATGTTGTCAAAATAAAAAACATATATTTACTTTTATAATTTTATTATTAATGCATATGTAAACTAATTTCGGTCA
>NW_025401050.1:748737-791205 GCF_015345945.1 Tribolium madens | reverse complement strand
ATTTTTATAATTTCTAATATAAAGAATATTGCTACCGCTATGATAGATACAATTAAAAGCTGAATTATAAAACTTGGAATTCGGATCGCGATTTGGAATTAAGTAGGTGACGACATACCGACGCTTCAAGGGTTAAATGGGTATTTGTTTTCCGTAATGAAGTAAAAAAATATCCAGATACATACATTCAAACAAATGCTAATACTCTTATTGTATTCAAGAAAGATGTTCTATTACTCATGTCTCGTCTTTACAAATATTTGGACTTTATCGTAAAAATATTTTTGCCCCGAAGTGTAATTTTCACCTCCCTCAGGTACTTCGATTTATCAGTAAGCATATAAAGGATGTAGAAGGAACAAAATTTTTACCTGGTTTTCTCTCCCACCACCATTACCATTTCATTTCCAAACAGATTTTTGGCAAGACAACTAGTCACAGTGAAATAATAATTGTGAATCAAAAATGACTGGTAAGTTAATATTAATCTATTTTACATATCATATTTTCCCAACACCTTAATCTTGCACAGACGACGTACAGGGTGCCCAAGGCGATACCACTTGAGTAAGCAAAAGGTGCCGTATTAACTCATTTTTAAGAARAGCGTGGTTCCCCCCGAATTAGATGACGAGGATGAAACAGAGAACGCTAGCGGAATTGAGGGTGACCGAAATTAGTTTACATATGCATTAATAATAAAATTATAAAAGTAAATATATGTTTTTTATTTTGACAACATTTTATTGTTTTCATTAAATTGATATCAACAAATCCTAGCATTTAATTGTAAAAGTTTTATACACATCTTTATAATCAAACTTTAGAAAGTGCAGTGGTCGTGATTAGAAAAATGATTAAAAAATCATTAAAATCACTGGAAAGTACAGCGGGTAATTAAGAGGTCATTAATATGTCATTAAAAGTGAAAGCGCTGGTGATTAAGGGGGTAATTAAAAAGTCATTAAAACATCACTAATTACACTCATTTACTACTACAATTATTTCATTTAATTTTTGAACAAACATTGTTTATAATATTATACAACAAAATTAATGGACATTTGTTATTGTAAAAATAAAATACACAATCTTCTTAGAACTATTCAAAACTATATAGACGATGAGCATTTTGAGAGTTTCATCTGCCTGCTGATGTGAAATCATTTGGCCCCTTTGACCGTTTTAGTGCTTTTGAATTTGGAAATTATATGCAAAATTGTAAAAAAATTATTAGAAAGCCAGAAAAGCCCCTGCAGCAAATTATAAATCGACATCATGAGCATAGCGGCAGAATAAATCCTTCAAAAGAAATCAGTATAGCATATCCGAAATTTAAAGTTCTTCATCAATCAGGCCCTTATTGACTATTAACATCATAATGATTCATTAAAGCTGATAGTAGTCTTATGTGTTGATGATGGTTTAGTGGCAGCTTCACAGAAAAGTGATGTCGAAGATTTTTTGAACATGTTGAAAGCTGAGTTTAAGACCGGACCTGTTGGATGTTTCTTAAACATTCAGATCAACAAAAAAAAAAAAAAACGACGGGTCAACTGTTATTAGCCAGAGAATGTATGCTGAAAGAGTGTTGATGAAATTTGATATGCAAGATTCAAATCCAGTTACAACGCCAATTGAAAAATATGTGGAAGAAGATGAAACTTCAAGTTCACAAGTAATCGTTGCACCGTATCGAAAAGCTGTAGGTTGTCTTATGTATGTAGCTGTCGCTACAAGACCAGGTATTGCGTTTGCAAAATGTTCCTTTATCAACGACCGAAGCCGCGTACGTTGCAGCAAGTGAGGATGCGAAAGAAACTATTTAACTAACACGTTTGTTCAATGAGATCACTAAAGTCTGTACCTGTTCTTGTTGGTGGAAAATGCAAGTGCAATCAAGTTGATGAAGAACTCAGAATTTCATAAACGTTCAAAGTATATTGATGTGCGATTTCATTTTGTACGTGAGTGTGTTCAAAATGACCAGTTGTGTGTTTTACCTGATGGTAAAAATCAAATTGCCGACATTTTCACAAAACCAATTTCTCATGCGCAGTTTGAGAATCTTTGTAAATTGTTAGGCATTTATTAATGTATTTTAGATTAAATGAAAAGCCAGTTTGATTTTTAGAGGAAGTGTTGAAAAAGAAAGAAAAATCAAAGTAGCTTATGAAAAACAAGAATGTTTGTTGTGTTTACTGTTTATTTGAATTTTGATTTCATTAAATTTCGGTCTGCTAACAGTTGATAGATTTTTCGATTGTCCACAGTCTTCAGTCTAAATAAAACTTACAAGTTTTTCAGAATTGGATCGGACTTATTCTAACAGTTAACAATGTCTCTGAGCTTATTCGTCTTTGCAAGCCGCCTTGTATTGTTTTGTACTTTGTAAAGAGACGGAAGCAGTAACGTGTTTAAAAAATGACAAGCTGCCAGAGTCTATGGAAATTCAAAAAATTGAATGTTCAAATCACCTACTACGGAACTACTCTAACAATTTAAAACAATTAACAACAAAAAAATTTAGTTCAAAAGGTTTGTTGTAGACAGTACTTTGCGGTCCTCCCTAAAAAGTAATATTCAAAGATTGAGAGTGGCAGTAGATTGTGCTGTAAAACACAGCCGGAGCGAAAATGTTACTTTTCAACAAAAAGTTAGTAATCTTAAAAGTGACATAGAAAATAGTATTTCACACCACGATACACTTACAACGGTATGCCATCGCGCAGCATACCCCCACCCAGTGACGTCACTTGCGAAGCAACTCTCTGTGCGTCGCTATTATAATACGCATGAATTTATCTTAATCTTAACTCAATTTTCGTTAAAAATAGTTTTTTTTTTGTGGATAAAGTGAGTAAAATCACAATGACTACTGATAAAAATTCTTCGATTATAACAAACACAATATAAAAACATTTAATACATACCAATAAACATAAATTAATACCCGTGCCATAGCCATCGCCTCACTGACGACTTTGCAACTGCGTTTTTTTAAGGTGAAATATGTCAGAAACATTTGATTTTTATATAAAAGAAGAATCTGTGTTACAACTGAACTCTACTGACAAATTTTAAGCCAAGAAGCCCCACTTTTTCATACAGAAAAAATATTGTGAAAAATGACAGAAGTGGCGATGGCTTTGGCCCAACTTATACAAATGATTTAATTTTTGTGGTTGGTAAATTTATTCATTTTGCTTATTAGTTGTCTTCAACGGATATTGAAAGTTGTCGTCGCCTCCAAACCAAGGCAAATAATAAGGGACCTCCGCCTATTTTCGTCCGTTTTGTAAGTCAACACACGAAGAATATCATTTATTCACATAAAAGAAAATTAAAAGGCTCGAAAATCGTAGTACGAGAGGATCTCACACCATCAAAACTTGCGCTTCAAAGGCAAGTCACTCATTTATTCGGCAAGAATTGTGTGTTCACAAACAAATGTGTTGTGCTAATTAGATTGGGAAGTGATGTGCGAAAAGTAAATGATGCGGCCGTAATCAATTACGTCTCAATTCTCCGACAGCAGCGAGCTCACCTTCAATTTCATCTCTGCGATTTTGATAACTCATCTGTCCTTCATTGTCGACACCAATACCTCTGTGTAGCCCCTTTTTTACATTGCTATCACTTGTAGAAAGAAAAAGGAAAGATTGTAAATAATAATCATTTAATTAAATAACAACCAATTAAATTAAATAACAACCATTTCATATAAAAGTTACTGAATAAAATCAATAAAATAAATACTCAGCGGGCAATTGAATATAGCTAAGACTTTAAATAAGATATGTCAAAGATATTATTGGACAAATTTAGAAAAAGACGTGGTGAAATTTGTAAAGGGTTGTCCAAATTGTCAGTCAAAAAAAAGGGAAAAGTTTAAGAAACCAACCAGCTTGTTACAACCCATACCAATAGGGCAAGTATGGTCTAGGATGTCAGTGGATCTTATGGGTCCATTTCCCAGATCAAAACAGGGAAACACAATGGTAATCGTGTGTACGGAATGTGTCTCGTTATGCAAAAGCGGGCGCACTAAAGGACGGGACCGCCAAGAGTGTCGCGAAGTTTATTTTTGAAAATGTAATTACAATTTTTGGGGCACCATGGTCTTTTCGAAGCGATAGAGGTACAGTTTTTCGAAGTCAAATGGTGACGGAGTTACTAAAATTAATGGGGGTAGCGGAGGACGTATTCACTACGGCGTATCATCCCCAAACGAACGGCCTTGTCGAGAAATATAACAAAACGTTAGCAGGGATGTTAGCTGTTTTTACTGGAACAGATCAAAGGGAGTGGGACTTGTCCGTCAAACCAACGACTTTTGGGTATAATACCCAAGACAAGACAAGTGTCCAAGCAACCACAGGATACCCACCATACCTTGTCATCTTTGGACGGTTGCCCACACTGCCTACACAAGCCTACCTAATGGAACCTCAATTGGAAAATGAAAACATCATCGATCTGCGAGAGAGACTTTTGGCAATTCAGGCTCAAGCGGCGCAGTATATAACGAAGAGGCAAGAGTATGGCAAAAAACGTTATGATGCGATGCATCGAGATGTTGAATTTATGGTCGGAGATAAGGTGAAGCTTTTCGTCCCGGTAAGAAAAAAGGCAAAGAGCCCGAAACTAATGTGTTTGGTTTGGTCCAAAAAGGACAAAAGGGAAGTGGTACATGTAAGTGAAATAAATAAATCAATTTCAGACATGTGAGAAAGAGACAAAAAATTCCAAATCGATTCATAAAATAATCGAGTAATTTTTTTGGAAGAATCAAATAATCAAATCGTCGGCTACAATCAATTTAAATCGATACTAATGTTTATGTACCAATTCATCATACTTTTTTATAATTTTCAAACTGAATTTAAATGTTATCTAATGATAATATGCAATTTAATGCCTTTTCACACCTTTGAATTACATTTATTTTAGACAATTTAAGTAATTGTTACCGGGATTGAGAATTTAGGCAACCGGTGAGGCGTAGGAGAGTTGCGGGTCTATTAAGAGGCGGTACAAAGAGATGACGCTAACAGTACCGGTTGGTACTGCTTTTGCTTTTTGTATTCATAATCACAAATCTAAAATCATGTAATAAACTTTGGATACAATTTTTGTGTATATACATAAATAGCACACCAAACATAATTAATATTTTATAGGCGATGTTTTTGAGATACTACCTGAGCCATCCTGGGCTGAAACCACACCTTTGAGAGTGGCTGAAGTTCCTTCACCGAGTATGTAAATACTAAACTTTTTATTATGATCTGTATCGAGTATTCGCATATTGCTAATTTTAAAATTATTAACGTTATAGTACCATAATTAATGGATACTAATAAAATGCTAGGTAGATTATTCTGATTTGCTAAGTAAAATATTGTAAATAGTAGTTAAAATAATCTAAATGATAAGTAGGATTGCTAATAAGTATTAAAATAAGATTTGCTAAGTACAATAAGTACACTACCGTGCATTTATTTTACTTACCGCTTTTGTAATAATATAAATAAAAGCGATATTATTTTCACCTAGCATTTAGTATGTTCACTTAGCAAATGTACTTAGCGTTTGCTTTAATAAGTTCACGTTTAATTTGTTTCATAAAGTAATTAGTAACTTATTCTAAACCCTGTTTTTGATCCCCAACCTGGGCCATCCTGGGATAAAACTCCACCTTTGGAAGTGAGAGGTGTTCCTTCACAAAGTATGTAAATCTTAGACGTTATTTTTATTACTTACTTATTCGCTGAACTATGAGAAAACCAATGAATTTAATGTGGCATGTTTTGATATAGCAGATATAAAGTATTTGTTCTTAATATAGCCCTAGGGTAAAATTGATTAATTAATTAACTTTATTATACTTAATAATGTAAGTTGGATTATCAATAAATTTATGATGGTTTTTACAGATGTATAAAAAACAATGGCCCAAAAGGAAGAGAAAATCAGAACGTGAGTTAATTTATTTTAAGTAAATTTTTACAGCTTTAAAACAGCGCGCAGGCCTTGAGCAAGGAACCGTCCTTAATGAACGCGAGAAGAAATTGTTAAAATTTGCCAAAATTTTGAACTCGAGAATAAGACGCTTGGAAAAAAACCATACAAAATACGAAAGCTGCTCACAAATTATTTAGAGACGAAAAAGTTAGGCATGTTATAGAAAATCTGACTCCTGTACAGCAGAGATTTATTTTAAGTCAATTAAGAAATGCAGGGCGCGCACCTCAAGGCAGAAATTTTACCTTCGAAGAGAAGGCTGATGCTATTGCTTTTTATAAAAGCAGTCCTCGAGGGTACAAATTTCTGTCTTCGATATGGGCACTACCCTCAATACGCACACTGCAGGCAACTCTCAATAAAGTTCCTATCAGTCGCGGCAATTCCAAACATACGTTTCAAATATTAAAGAAACGAGTATGCAAAGATGAGAGAGAGAAAGATGAGAGGCAATGTAGTCAGGTTCTTCAAACAAATTGTTGTTGAAGCTACTGCAGCGGGGCTAAATGTTATTGCCTCTGTGTGTGACATGGACAGCAATAACATCAAGGCAATTGCCGATCTAATAGACATTTCCAAGCGAGTCCGATCTTCGGAAGATGAGGTGGTATCAAACAATATAATCAGGATTCCACTTCCTGATGATAAATATCAAGAAGTGATTCCATTGTTTGATGCGCCCCATCTTTTGAAGGCACTTAGGAATCGTTTATTAGAACGCGATTGCCGATTTAGTTGCCGTGTCGAGAACAAACAAATAACAGGGTTGACTAAGTGGGAGTACATAGAAAGGTTGGTAAAACTAGACCTGGAAAAAGACAGGGCTTTCCGCCTGTTACCGTAGTTTTCGCTTCACCATGTACTAAAACATCGCATCCCAAAGATAAAAGTTTCCGTAGCAGCTAAGGTCTTAAGCCATAAAGTAACCTCAATAATGTATGAGTTTGCTAGTCCTAAGAACGGGAGGTTACCACCTGATGCATGTGACACTGCTTATATTCTACTGAAAATAGACGAAGTTTTTGACAGTGTTCATGGTGGCTTTAAAGGAAAGTCAACAAAGAAACCACTACGTAGAATGGTAGGCCCAGATAGTCCTCATTATAGAGTTTGGCTTGAAGGTAAACAAATGTTTAGCAGCATGGAATTCCTCCCTAAAAATGCAGCGGAGACAATATGGTGTTCGCTTTACGAATCCCACCTGTAAAGCATTTATTCCTTATTACAAATCTTTATTAATTAGGAATTTCTCGAAGTAACATTCTCGTGGCTCTAATTGTGAGGGAGATGATGACTCCCACTGGTGGCCACAATTAGAGATTTTCTTTCACCGACTGCGCCTTTAAGGTGATCCAAGGCACTGCAAGAACAGTGTCACAGGGATCAGTGGCACCCACCACCAGTTACAGATGATGAAACTGACGATTTAGTTGAAACATATGCTGTGGGTTACATTGCCGGATTTCTTATTCGCAACATCCCTTCAGAGGTGTCTGAATGTGAAATCTGTCAAATGAATTTACAGCATAGTGGCGATCCAGATCCACTTCATCATCAACTGGTGCGGACGTTGGAATATGAGTATGATAAACAAGAATTGACGTATGTGAATGTTAACATAATTAAAGTTCCACTTCGTATTTACAACCATCTTAAGGTTCTAATACCTAATGTTGTTTATCATGAACAAATTCGAGCAAGGGTTATTAGCCACCTGAAGCAGACAATGGATTTTGTCCTCACTCGGAATTAATAAAAACCAATTTTTTTGAAAAATTTGTTAATTTATTTATATTCACGTATTTCAAAAAATTGGACAAAATTTTATGCGGTGCTATGGGCGAGAAAATCAATAATCAAGATCCACTGCAAAAGGAAATGTATGCATTATATAAAGATATAGGAATAAACCTAAACCTTAGATAGGTACTTTCAACGTTTATGTAATAATACTTAGTACCCTCGGGAAGCAGTTGTGCGTATCTGAAGAACATTTATTGTATTTGGATTTAAATAATACTCGTAAGGTCGGTTATTTTTAAATCATCACTTAAACCAGAAAAAATTATTTTAATTAGTACATTGTTATTTATATATTATTTTGCTGGTATTAACGACAAGATTAGCTTAATTTTATGATAATTGAAATTTGTTTATGTATATCATTATTTTTGTATTGGATATTATAATCTATATAAATTTAAAAAATGTTGATCGATTTTAATTGACTTAAGATTATCTTTGCTTGACAGGAGCAAGACCACTAGGTATAGATTGAAGTGTTTAACTTATAAAACTTTTTGCTATATTAATACATGTTATACCTAACTTCGTTTTGTGTTGCAATTGTGAGCACTTTGAATACACATTAATTAATTTATTTTTCCATGCTGTCTTATTCAAATAGGTAGTTTATTGTTTCTTCTCGTCTAGTTACACTGTTCTGTGAGCGCATTTTGTATCATATGTTAAGATTATCGTTTTCTTATACAAGCATCATTGTGTGACGTAAAGCTCTTTTTTGTAAAGAATTTAACAAATTAAGATTTTAACCTATCGCCGAAGTAAGTCTAGTCGTTGTTAGTTTTTTTTAATTTCTTGCACTAGTTAATTTTGTACGTATATAGGCTCCGGATAAGTCCTCTGTTATATATTTATTATAGTAATAGTTGTTGTAAAAATATATATCTACATTTATCTGATGATTGTGTAACGAAGTTACTAAAATCAGCCCCCGAGTGTACGCAACCAACCCTCCGAAGCCGACCTGTCTCTACCCGGTTAAGACCTTTTAAAGCCGACCCGACTACACCTGCAGGTGCCCCACCAGAATCAAATCGCGCACCTGCAGCCGGGCACTCTATAAAGCCAACCAAGAAGGAAAATAAAGGGAGTCTTCGAAGAGTTCCAGCTCCAGCTCCAGCTCCAGCTCCAGCTCCAGCGACCCGAAGTGAAGTGAGAATAGTGCCGGAAGTACCGAGTGAAGTGCCGGAAGTACCGGAACCAAACCGAAAGGCAAGTCCCCTCACCTCCCCGTCTCCCCCCTTAGTCGTCTAGTCCTAGGCGCGTAAGGAAACTTAGTCAGGGCTGCAGGAAGGCTTGAGAACACCGCTCCCACATTCATTTATTTTCATTCATTTTCTTGTAATGTGCTTCATCTTAGCTCAAAATTTGTTAGTAGGGTTGTAACAGATTCTTCTTTTGTACAGCAATCAAATGTTTTTGACTTATTTCACCTCAAAGACTTGCGACGTTGTGGTGATAGCTGTGGTACGGATATTAATTAATACATTTTATTGTTATCCATACCAAAAATGGCAAAGCCTGTCAAGAACTTCAACATAAAACTGTTAATTTTGTAAAAAATTACAAAAATCCCACTTATGTAGTTTTATAACGACATAAACATTTCTATGAAATTTTGTTAGTTTATTACCTTTTGGTCCTATCGTATTGGAATAATAAAATTATGTAAACTTTACAGTTTTTTATTTTATGCGATATCTGTCAGTACTGGTTTCCTAGAAACGAAAAATATCTGAGTAAAATCGTTTTTTGGTAAAAGAAAATTGTGCAATATTGCCGCTTTGTGCTGTTAGACAAACTGTTTAAATTTTAAAAAGAATCTATTTAGACTATTTTTGGAATGATAGTCACAATGTTTCAATAAAAAAGGACGCGCCTGTTTCAATTGTGGGCGCCTTTTTATCATCACCCTGTATTTAATTTAATTTATATTTTATCTGTTTGCCACTTTCACAACCACACCTGGTGAAACAGTGGCTCGATAATGTAGGGGCGGATACAATTACTTCAAAAAAAGGATTTCAGATTTGCTCCGTTCATTTCGAAGAAGAGTGTTTTGATCGAACTGGTCAAATAATTCGTCTGAAGCCTGCCCCACATTGGTTTTGGATAGAGAGGTGAAATGTTGAAGGGTATTGTTAAAATGACAAGGAAAAGAATCGTTTTATTTTACTTTCAGCCTTGTTGGATTTTTTTTTGATATGAAGTCTGTTTTATTTTTAATGTATTTTTTAGCTTTTTGCTAATATTGACAAAATATAATGTGGTCGTGAGTGCTAGGTAAACTATATTGTTTACATTAAAATATTAGTAAAGCTTTTGTATGAAGTAATTACTGCTTTATGTAGGTATAGAGTATAGATATGCTGAATGAAATGTAGCTTTATGCGTTAACTATATTTAGTTGTGAAATCTGCATTACTGCACTTCAAAGTAACAATTGATAGCATTCAAAAATCGTGGAGGTTTAGTAAATCCTTCCTCTGACGTAATAAAAATTTGTCGTGAATCTGAAAAAAGCTGCCGCCGATTACTTGCAGCAACTAATAATCGTCCTGTCTCAGGTAATAATATTTTAATTTACGTAGTTGATGTTGTTTTTGCTAATTTACCAGATAATATATTCAGTTGTTTAAATGCTCATATTCTTGATTTTGAAACGATCAAACAATCATATTCATACCTTGACAAAACAAACTATAATGAAATTTTTAAAAATTAGGCTTCATCATGTAAATCGGAAATTTAATATCAATTTGTCTGGTGCCAGTATTCGACAAAAACTAACTAAAATAGTTTTGTTTAAACATCAATAAAACAATAAATACAAAGGAAAAGTAGTTTTAGGTTTGCTTTGGTAACGTTTACAAAGAACCAAAACAACTGATAACTGGTAATAAGTTATAATTATTTATACCACTTTTAAAGTTACTTTATAATAATATTTAGATTTAGATACCTAATTAATTTAAAGTAAATTTTAGATGTTTACTTTTGATTGTAGTATTAAGTTTTCAAGTTTTACTTAAATAAACGATTTACATTTTAATCGTTTTTTTCTTTGTATTATAGGCAACCTACATTTACGCTGCGTTTGGCAGACTGTATTTTTATATTTCCAATATGGTGTCCACGTCAAAACAGTGATGTTTGAAAGATGTTTACCCCTTCTCCCATCTTTTCTTACTCTAGTTCAAATATTTACATCTCATTGGTCGAATCTGTGGCTGTGATTAATCGATGTAAATTGGACGAAATAAACGAATTTGGCGTATTTCTAGTTTAATTTCGTTAACATAATAGCAAAAATTTATAAACTTCAAAAAAATCCTTTTATTCTACAGACCCATAATCATCTAACCTCGATCATGTTTGCTGTCGTCGAGTTTGAAGAGCGCCAGTGTTCTATTGTCCCTATTACATGGTTCCTTGAAAATGATACTAAATGTTTTTGGCCCCGATACATGATAAGAAGAAAAATTTGTAGAATTTGTTTCTACACAAAAATTATCGAAGAACTACTGGAGAAAATATCGAGTAATAAAAGTTCATTTTATAGTTCGTACGTATTGCTAAAATATAACTTGAAAACATGACTTATAAGACTCTTATTAAGCCGAGCAAGCAATGGAAAAGCTAGAAACAATTATAGAAAAGAACGAAAGCATTTCCGAAAACACCACTGCTAATGTAAATGTACTGTCCCTGTCAAGAAAGATCCTAACAATGAAAATATCGATGAGCCACCCCCGAATAGTTCGGAAGAATTTCTTGAAACAATAGATAAGAAAAGAAAATTAGCTGCACCCACTCTGCAGCAAAACGAAGCAAAACGTAAGTATTTATTGATATGTTGTAATCAATTTTGTAATTTTATCTAAAATGGTTTCGCAAATATTGGAAAAAACCTATTGAAAGACGCACCCCTTTGAGAGGGTGTGGCTATATTGCGTAGCATTTTTTTGTTCATAAGAAACTTTTGTCTTAAAATTAAATATTCTATCTTCTGTTTAAATTTGTATCAATAAAAACACTATATTTACTGTATATACTATAATTTATATTTTAAACAATATTTAGATGCATATAAAACGATGAAGAAACAACACTAATATAACTACATTTTTGTCGTTTATTTAAAGTTTAAATTATACCTATATTTTATTGTTTACTTAAAACAGTTTATGTAGAAATTATACAGGGTGCTCCGTTTTTATTGTTACAAACATACAAACAGATGAGAGAATATCAATTTTAAGAAAAGTTTCCCATGAACATGTATCAAAAATGTTATATAAGCGAGATACAGCCCCTGAAAGAAATGCGTTTTTAATGGGGTTTCCCCACTATTGCAGAATAGATAAAATTACAAAAGTTGGAACAACTGCTAACCTTTAAACATCTGAACGAATTCAAAGATCACTTGTCGAAATTTTTAATCACGGGTGTCTTAAACGATAAAACTAATTTAGTTTTTGATTTTTATCCGCTTTATGGTCTGTAACACATATTGTAAACTGATTTTACTCAAAAACGGTAAGTTGTATCGAAAAACGCAAGAGACATCTTTTTTGTAAAAAAAAAAACTTAAAATTTTGTGGCTGATAATGGCAAGAACCAACAACCAAAATAGCTAGGGTAGTACTTTTTAGCTAAACCCGCCCAGTTTTGGACGCTCCTGAGTAAAAAAAAATACACATTTTATCTTTGAATTCGTTTGGGTGTATAAAGATTTTCAGTTGTACCAAATTTAGTAAGTTTATCTACCATGGTTTCTAAAATAAAGAAAAAAAATCCATTAAAAGATGCACCTCTTTCAGGAGACGTAGCTCGCTTATTTAAAATTTTTTAATACATGTTCATAGGAAACATTTATCTCAAAATTGAATACTCTATTACCTGTTGAAATATGTAACAATAAAAACAAAACACCCTGTGCATATATCTAGTAAAGCTGTAAATATTTTTCTCACTGTTTTTTTTTTTTAAATAAATTGTTACTTTTAGTTATAATGAAATGAAATGTTCAGACGGCGGACATTCTTCGCGTATATACACGTTGTGAGTAAACTTTAATGTTACTTTAATAGTGTATTTAATTATACGTTTATTAAACATCTCTGTAAGCTGCTTGGGATTTTACGTTGCCGTTAAATTACGCTTCATCCATAAAGTACGTCGTTAATGGGAACATATCTTGAGAGTCTATTTGGAGTGGATCTGCAGCAACGATGTCAGAAAGGAATCACCGCTTGTAAACGTTTTCTATCAAACAATATTGATATCAACACGTTATGCCAATTATTACAAGAATGTGGAATGGATAGAGTTCATAGATGAGTTGATACCATCTACCGCAAGAGTTGAAAGAAAAATTTGTTGTTTATAAGTTTATAACACACAATATGATTTAAATGTTGTTTAAATTGAATAAATTATTAAATAAAAATATATGTTTTATTTCTCAAATTGCATTTTATTGCAAGCGGAAGTTGTATCATTTGCTATAAATATAAGTATAAATTCCTTATCTATTATTAAAATAAATTCCTCTGAGCAGATAAACCGCAAACTTTTGTATTACATAAGTCATTACTCATTAGTCAGTCAGTCTGCTGTCTAACGTAGTGTAACAAGTGTGCTTCGCTGTCTTTTATTTCAAAAAATTTCCAAACTATGGAACTTTCTCTGGATACCCTAAATAAAATTGCTGCTTGCGAATATCCCCCTGAACATCAGTTTATACATCCTACTGATTTGGAAGTTGGTAAACCTTACAAAATCATCAATATTTCTCAATCGCATACGAAGAATGGATTATCATCTGTCGCATATTTAGAAGGGATTGTTAAATTATTTTTACCACAACGTTTGACACCTATCCTTACTCAAGATATCATTACTTCATTGTTAAATGGAGAAGGAACCTCATTAATTTATAAAGGTCTAAAAACCTTTCTCCTAAAGATTTTACCGCATATATTTATAATTTTAAACGTAATACTCCTAATGGAAGCAATAATTAGTAGATATGTGTTCTTTCTTTATTGTAATATTTTTTCCTAAATTTTCTTTTTTTTTTTTAGATTAACTCAGATCTAAATAAAAGAACTTACCTTTTACATCTCATTTAATTTTGTCTTAATTCTAGTTCTATTATTATGTATTATTGAATATAATAAACGATTTTATGAATGTAATACCAATTTTTTTCTCAATGTTCAGCATAACTTTTTTTATTAGACGCTATTTTTACTGGAACTCCTATTTAAAACTGGCACTGTCGATGGACGGTTGGAATTTGAAACTACTGATGTTATATTTAAGCGGACAGCAGCATTTTGTTTAGTTATTCATGAACAGTTTGCGAGTGTAGTTCATTTTTTGTAAAGTGTTAAAAATGTTTTTATCGATATTCAAGGATTCCAGATTGGAACTTCTAATTTCATTTGCAAAGAAATCGCCATTACCAACATCTCTATTGAGGTTTTTACATGTGCTATAGTTAAGGCACCGTGTACAGAAAAAATTTTAAATTATTCAATAAAAAAAACAAATCAATTGGTAAACTGAACATCTACATGGTCTATCATGGCATAATTACTTAGAAAATTTACCTTACGAAAACATTTCTCAATTTCTCTTGTCATTTATTCAAGAACACAATGACAATGATTGTAAATATACCAGTAGCAATAAGTGTAAGGATGGTGGATGCGATACAGTAGATGGTGTTTCATCGTTAACCTTATCAGCAGCAACACCCATCATTAGTTCATTCAAGTGAAATGTTTGTAAAAGAAATGGAACAGAAAACACTAGTGTAATAATTATTGGGAAATAAAGTTAAGGTTTTGGATATTAATGAAGAAGATCCCTCTTGTCTAAATTATCAACAATTGAAAAATATTTTTAAGTCGTATCACTGTTTTAAACATTATAATAATAATTTGAGCTGTAATCTAAAAAATGTATTTAATTTGTGTAATTGGAATAATTTTTGTAAAACATAAAATGGCTATACCAGTGAAATTTATTTTATTTGTTACTCATTTGTAAACGTCAATTTCCAAAAACACAATATTAATCAAGAAAGTTTATTTTATAAAGTCACTAAGTCAAACCGTTAATATATGCTTTTCATCAACGCTCAAGCAAATCATCTCTTCAACAGTTGAGACATTTAGACTTTATAGCCCAGTTCAGCACAAACATCATTCACATATCTGGAGAAGACAACAACATAACAGATGCTTTATCAAGTTAGAATCCATCGACATGTCTGCAACTGTGAGTACAGACGAACTAGCTGATCAACAGGAAGTAGATGAAGAACTGCGAGAACTTCTTCAATAACAATTCCTCGTTTAGAACAACATAACATTGTATTGTGATACTTCTACCGAGTATATTCGACCATATGTTCCAGCAGCTCTACGCAGAAAACTTTTTGAGATGGTACATCGTTTAGCCCATCCCTATCGACGGGCAACATATTACTTAATTTGAGAAAAATTCATTTGGCCTGGAATGCGTAAAGAAATAAATGCTTGGATAAAAATGTGCATTCACTGTCAACGTTCTAAAGTGCACCGTCACACCAAAAACCAACCTGAACACATTCCATGGTTCCTAGTAGTCGTTTCCTGCAGATGCATCTTGATCCCGTGGGACCATTGCCTTCTTCACAAGGAAACAACTACTGTCTGGCATTAATAGATCGTTTCACTACATAGCCCGAAGCAATTCCATTGAAAGACATTACTGCAGCTACTGTTGCTACAGCTTTCTACACTCATTGGGTTTCTCGGTATGGTGCTCCTCAACAGATCATCACAGATCAAGGCACACAATTCGAAGCTTCCTCATTTCAAGCTTTAACTCGGCTTATTGGGTGCAAACGACATCTAACATCACAGCCAGCCAGTAATGGTTTAATAGAACGCTGGCATCGTTCATTCAAAAATGCCATCAAATGTCATGAAAACTCAAATTAAGTTTCTCTGTTACCTACGGTTTTTTTAGGATTGCGTTCCTGCTACAAAGAAGATCTACAAGCATCACCTGCAGAATTAGTTTATGGAACAACATTGAGAGCTCCAGGAGAATTCTTCCTAGATGAAAATCTTTCGGCAGATCTTTATAGAAAAATTTCATAAAGCGGGTCACAACACTAACTGTCATGTCGCTACAGTCACATCACGTCTTTTGTGTATTATTTCTGCGCAGGGGCCATGATAATCTTCAAAGCAGGTTTTAGTAAGGTCATTCATTCAAGGTCATTAAGTGGAAACAAAGCATTCGCATAAACTTTCAAGGCCATATCTTCTATCTAGAGGCTTTTTAAAGCCTAATGCAAAAAAACATAATTCCAGAAGTTGGTAAAATATATACTGCTGCATATCACGAATTCACTGCTTAAGCTCTTCTTCAAGTAATGTTCAGCCCTAACCTAGACCAGCTGGTTCTAGTGTGGTGGGACAAGCTGGCCCTGTTGCTGTACGCGGTTTAAGTAGCCTTCTCTTTGAGAAGGCGTGTCTGAACCAGTTGGTACTGGTGTAAGCCCTTTTCGTCCAAAATGTTGGTACTGCACTAGCTAGCTGCGTACTTAGCCTGATGTGGATAAACTAAACACATATTTAGATCAAGATTGATGGTTAATTTGCACTTCACCATCATTAAACCCGGTGGGAGTACCTAGTGAAGTAGTTGGTCGGTTGGAGAATCAATGGGCAATATTCTCTTAAGGCCAAATAAGGAGGTGGTAGTCGAAGCCGTAACCGATCTACAACCCGGCCTACTGGCGCTGCTGGGAGAGGCGGAGCAACCAAAAAATGGAGGCCCGAAGATTCATCCCTCAGTCATAAATATTTGGAAGAAACTTTTACAATCGGGCCTAGACGGAAAAGAAGCCATACTGAACAAATATTCTTGTGACCTGTCTTTAATTGTCCCCAAATGAAAACCTCGGCATTGTCTGACTCTGCAACCGACTCCGCGACCTGTAGGAAAAAAAGAAGGCCAGAAGTTCCTTCTTCTACAGAAATTCTTTCCACACAACATTTACAAAAGACTGGAGAGGCTTTGCAGAATACACAGAAGCGTGAAACCGAGAAGCCGCTGGATGCTTGCGCTCTGTATGGTCACTGAGAATCTTAGAGAGCTTCTACTTAGAAATCGCGCGATTATTCAAAAGTAGATAATCTTCTATTTGAAGCTTTAATAAGTGATATGAACACACAATCCAGTAGTCAAAGTTGGACTGCATCTTCAACAATAACCAAACACTTTGAGTCAAACCCAAATGCCCGAACATCACGCTACCCGTTTGTAAAACAATTGACAACCTGATGAAGATTAAATAAAAATCAAAACGTTGCCGAAAAAATATATTTCCAACATCCAGTCCAAAATACGAAATACCTTTTTTCTTTACTTTAATATCGTGAATATTCTAACAAATTAATGAATAAATACTTGGCAAAAACTTGTTGAAAAATTAATTAAGTTATGTGAAAGACAAAATGAAAACACAACAGCAAAGAATTATTAAAATAAAATTAATTATCAATCTTTCTCCGAAAGTATGTTATAAAATTAGGTCAACAATCTTCATAACTCTTGCTATTTTAGAGCAAAAAGAAATTTGGGAGTTTCTCATTTTGCGTTAATTATACCCCGTTGCCCAGTGACGGTAATAATAATTGTAGAGGAAGTTGGCAACACTATTGGATCTTACTGAAAATTAGAAACTCCTCTCCGAGCGATGAACGTTGGTTTTAAATGTTTTCATGCTCTCAGTGCAAAATACCCTTACGAATCATCACATATTTGAACATTCTTGCAAAACTACATTTACACTATACAAACTGCATAATGCAAAATTGCAGTTGGATCGCAGTCCAGAATTAGGGAATGAACATGAAAAAAGACTAATTAGAGGATGAATGGTTTCAAGCATTTCTACGTCGCAATAAAAAGTTGTCGATTCGCAAATTCGAAGGCATATCTGTCGCTAGGGCAAAAGGAATAAATGGAACGGTCGTTGGAAATTAATTTCAGTTATTACTGCAAATTTTGACAGAAAACAAAATGTTTAATAAGCCTGAAAAAAATTTCAATGTAGACTAAACGGGAATTCAAGTCAATAATAAACCAAGAAAAGTGGTTGCTACAAAAGGTGCTAACGATGTTTATTCGATAACCACCACCGAAAGGGGAGAAAATATACCTTTGGTTGTCTGCGATTTAAAGATTTCAAATCTTAAAGGATTTTGTTTTTATTGTTTTCCACACTGGTCTGATCCACTTTAGAATACTGCTGTATCGTTTGGTCTCCTTACTATTAATGTCACGTCTTAAATCTGTTCAAAATAAGTTTGTATGCCGCACACAACACAAGACTTCCTGATCGGGTCTCTCACCAATTGGGAGACCCACAGAGACTATTTCAGAGTTTGTTTTATGTAAAAATTGCTCGATAATATGTACGGTGCTGTGGAACAAGTAGCCTGTCGCTCAATGTTCTTAAATATGCCGTCAGGACCGTTTCCTTTATTTATTTAGATTTTTATAACACCTCTATGCCACAGTTTATCCTTTGAATGAGTTATTTCGTTGCACTAATAATACGTTTAGTAATATTGATTTTTTCAACTGTGCTTTAAAAAAACTCATTCAAAGGAAAAGTTAGAGAAAGTTATACCCGTTTGCAGCGGTCAAAGATAAGAGTACGGATTAACTAAGAGCCAGTTAAATTTATGTCTCAGTTAACTTTTATTATCTTTGCACCAAATTTTTTAAACTGTCAGTTAGGTAACCATCAGTAACGTTAGGTCACGCAAGTTGCTCGACTATAATTGGGTTTTTCAAAAAAATTGTAGATATACTAGTTTGCGGTGCATTTCACATTTCGAACGGTGAAGTTGTCAAATTATTGTTTGTTAGTTGTTAGTGAGTGGTCTTCTTTTTTAAATAAATAATGGTAGGTTTAAAGATCATTACTCAATTAATAAAGCATTTTATGTGAATTATGTTCGTATAGGAAGTAACACCGAAAATATTTCGGACGAGTAATTTTACTGATGAAGAGAAACTTTTACTATTAAATTTAGTAAAAAAATATTCAAATATAATAGAGAATAAAAACGGACGCTCAGACATGGAGGAGCAAAGAAGAAACTTGGACAAAAATAACAAACGAATTTAATGCCCAAAATACTGTTTCTGAATTTCGAAGCAAAGAAGCGATAAAAATATTGTATGAAAATAAAAAAAGAAACAAGAAAAGTAGGTGCTATGGAGCGAAAAGAAATTTTCAAGACGGGTGGAGGAACAAGAGTTTCCAACTTTTGAATTGACAATGTCCATTTTAAATAAAAAACAGTTCTAGGGTTTCCTTCAATTTGCGATGGAGATAAAAACAAACCTTTATCATGAATATAATTATGCTATAGCAAATCCAAAGGAAACGCGAGGAATGAAAGAAACAGAAGAAGAGGAAAGACAAGAAGCAATGCCACTATCAGATAACAGAATAGAAGTAACGCAAGACTCACAAGAGCAAGAAACAACTGAGGAAGTGACAGAAGACAGGTAATGCTGTAAATAATAAGTTTTATAGTAAACTCATCATTTCCACTTGAGAGGCGCATAATTAATAAGAACAAAAAGCTTGATAAAAGGCCCACATGGTCAAGTCGTAGGCGCCCGTCCCTATGTCCAACGGAAAACGTGGCAAAAAAATATGGGAGAAGTAAAGCTTCAGGTTGCTCGAGTACAACTTGAATTATTGGAAAATGAAAGGGTTCATCAACAAAAAAAATTTAAAATGGAGATTGAGGAAATAGAGAGAAAGCGAAGAAGAGAACAAAATAGAAAAGTACGAAAGAGACAAAGAGGAGTCTGAACTGAGAAAGAAATGTCTAGATTTAGAAATAAAATTGAAAGAAGCACAATTAAGAACCCTGAATTCGATTTAATTTGTTTTATTTTTATTAATTACTGTTTTGTTATTTTATAGTTTTTGAATTAAATTGTTTGCATGTTGTATGGTTTGTCAGCAGAATTTATTTATTACAAAGAAAAAAAATCATGTGAAAAAAGTTACAAAATAATAGAGTAAAGCTAGACAAAATATAAATATTTACGAAATAATTATCAATGAACTGTCTTCGTAACTGAGCACCGACCCCTACCGGTTCATTTGGACCATAATTATTAACATCTGGAATTTGGCCATCTTCTATCAAACGATCCAATTCATTAGCATCAATTTCATCTGGTACTAAGGGAGGTACCATATCATGCATGGTCAAAGCTAAATTATGAATAATTGCAGCTGCAACAATGATTGTCATTGTGGTTGTAATTTTTAATCTACATCCATAAGCCAAAATTGGAAATCTCCGTTTTAATACACCGAAGCATCTTTCAATGCAATTTCTGCTTTTGATATGTGACGTATTGTAGCGCTGTTCGGCTGGTGTACGAGGATTAAGAAGTGGGGTAAATTTTTTTTTCTTGACGTTTAACACGTGGTTTAACACCGTTAAATTTTAAAAGTTTCATTCACAGTGTTAAAGTCAGTGGTTTTAATGTGTTTTAAGTAATATTCGTGTGTAATTTTGTAATTGATCTCTGGTGAGATGCCGGACAGTAAAGACGAGTCTGGTGGTGATCCGTTGAAAACGGCTAATTGCAAAATTTGTAAGAATTATATCATTAAAAATGTTCCAAAAATTAAGTGCCAGTCGTGCAATCTGACCATTCATAAAAATTGTTTTGATAATATTGTGAAAGTGTTTTTTTGTGAGAATGGTGATAATTGGATTTGTAGGAATTGTCAACTGAATTTACCTGTGGTTTCTCAGAAGAAAAAAATTAATAATTCTGATGTTGATGCCCTAATAAGAGTTGCATTGAGTCCTTTGTTGAATGAGATTAAATTATTACGTGAAGAAGTCAATATTCTGAAGGAATCGAGTATCCAACTTATGCATTTTTTGAGTCCTTCTCCGCATGTTCAAAAAACATATAGTGAGTCTGGTACATCATCTAGCAACTCGAGAAATGTATTATTATCTCAGCCAATCAAGGTTAGCAACAACGATATTTCAATGAAGGTGAGAGATAAAAACCGCAGTAATCCGTCTGATAAAAATACTGAAAAACCTGTGAACTCCGATATCTCTAAAAAAGCATCATATACAGATCGTTCAAAACATTTGAAACAGGAAAATGATGAGCAAGAGTGGAAACTTGTTCAACGCATTGAGAAAAATAGAAGATTAAGATCTAATGTGACCTACGGACAAGCATGTGATAAAAATTTTCCAAATTTTTCTACCAATAAAAAAAGAGTATGGTTGCACCTGGGACGTGCTGGTTTATCAAGAACCATTGACGATGTCACTTCATATTTACAACCTAAATTCCATAATAAAGAATTCATAGTCGAAGCTTTACCAAAAAGAAAAGATGCCACAAGCAGTTCGTTCAAAGTGGGGCGGATTTTGAGTTAAAAGAAGAGTTGGAAAAAGGGGAAAATTGGCCAATAGGAGCAACAATTCGAAGGTTCAATTTTTTTTTCAAAAAGGAAAGAGAGGTGCCATTAATGAACCAAGCAAAAGAGGCACATTAAGTCAAGTACGTAATTGCAGTTTTTCGCCTGAATACTTCGTTGGAACCACAAAATTGAGTAAATCTTTCAAATTTTCGATCTATTACCAAAACGTCAGGAGCATCAGATCTGTGGGGAAGATGAAAAACTTCTATTGTGCCTCTCTGTGCGAAGATTTCAGTGTAGTTGTTTTAACTGAAACCTGGTTGAATTCGGAAATTCCCAGTGTGGATATTATTGATGATCGGTATGAAGTGTGCGGATGTGATAGAAATGAAAATAACAGCGTCAAACCATCTGGTGGTGGAGTTCTTATTGCAGTCAACAAAGCTTTTAACCCTTGTGAAATTTCGTGTAAGTGTTCTTGTGTAGAGCAAATCTTTGTTAAATTACGTGTTAATTCTTATAATGTTGTCATCGGTGCTGTTTATTTACCCCCTTCTATTGATTCTATCAAGTATTCTAGTCATGTTGAATATATGGTATCTATCTCTGATGAATTTTTTGAGTCTGATATAATATTACTAAGTGATTATAACCTACCTAATGTTAAATGGCAACCCGTTGACGGCTTTCCAGGTTTTATGCCAGTCATTTCAGTTAATCCAATTGTTGAAACTGTTGTTGATGGATTGTCATCTTGCTCTTTAAATCAATTTTGTAACATAAAGAATACGTACAATAATGTATTAGATATTTGCTTTTCTAACTGTGATTGAATTTATCAGCTTCTGAGAATACTTTATCTGTGATAGATCTTAGTCATCAGCCGTTTGTGGTAACCAGTGACATGATTTGTAATACAGATAGCAACATCTCTGTTATAGAATATTACCTATGACTTTAAATCCGCGTCATTTTCCACCATATGTAATTATTTTGTGTCTATTAACAGGTCCAACATTTTTAGCACTCTTGATGTTGATCAAGCTGTTAATGTTTTCTACAACCATGTTTATAAAGCTTGTGAGCTGTTTGTCCCACTTCGGAAAAAAGTTCTGTCTACCTATCCGGTTTGGTTTGACCGAAACACCATAAATCTGGTCAAAGCCAAAAAAACGGCTCACAAGAAGTACAAACAAACCCTCGCAGATTATAATAAATTTACAAATTTGCATAGATTATGTAAAACTTCTATAATAAATTGCTACAATAATTATATCAGAGATGTTGAAAATGACTTACTTCATAATCCAACCAATTTCTGGAAATTTATCAGGAAAAAATCGCATAGTAATCAATTTCCGCTCCCAATGAAACTAGATGAGTACTCATTTTCTAATTACCCTGCTGTTTGTAAGGCCTTCAGTGATTATTTTTTGTCCATGTACAGGGTGCTGCATTTTGGATGTACGAATAGGGAATCTTCGAAACTAAGAGGTTTAGCCAAAAACGAGTAATACATTCTGGGGCTCATTTTATGAGAAAATAATATTGGTTAAAACCGCAACCCGCTATCGTTTTTTGTTTTTGACTTATAGACAAAAATTGACATTTCAGCGAAATCTAAAAAAATTCATATCTTCGTTATTATAGAAGACACAGATTTGAAATAAAGACATTATACAGGCACTTTTTTACGTAGAATTTAATAATGTAGTTAACAATTTTTTTCAGTTGTTTGTTTAGCCGTAATAAAATAAACTTGTACTTTTTTAAATGGGAATCATAGATGGCTATGTCATTTTTAAAAAGCTTGTTTTTTTTTCTTACCTCAAAAATATGTATTTGTAACAAATTATTATAATACATTTTTAGCAAAAAATTATCTTTGATTTTTGTTCGCAGTTGGCCATGAAAAAATGCTGCATCTTCAACTAAAAGGATTTAAACTATATTATATTCAACCAGTGTCACTAATGAAAAAGTTTTCTAAGTACTAAGTGATGAAAAAGATGCAAAATAAATTGTAAATCAACTTATTGGCGACTAATAACATTTCTTTGTTTTTAAACAAGCTATCATTACCACTGCAACTTCTAGCGATACATAGTGTTGTAAAAAAAGCCGCTTTAATTCTTCAATAAAATATATTTTATATGACACAAAAATGACGACATGGCTATTCAAATACCCAAATTCCGTCTATGTGAAACGTTATCCTACCTCCATTAGATCATCAAAAAAATGTTTTTTGTAATTGTGTTGACTGTTGACACATTTGTTTTTCCTATTTTTTGATTTTTTAAAAATATGTAATAATTTTGTTCTGAGGCGCTCGGATATTTGTTCAATGCTTCTACCGTATCGTTTTTTTTAAATCTTTATAATTTTATCTATTTTTTAATTTATTTTACAGTTCACAAAACTCTTATTGATTATTATTTACACATTTGGAGTGAAATAGTTTTTCCATGGCCAAGTATTATCACACAAAATATGTATTTCACTTTTTAAGTATACCATCTCCTAATAATAAACAATTTCTGTATGTACTTCTTTCAAAATCTGTTTGAATTCGGCTACTATTAAATATAGTGGCATCATGTACCGATCCTGGCCACCGCGCAACGACGTTGGTAATCTTTAATTCGACTGTGCATATCATTTGAGTGTTAATTGAAAAATAAGATTTTCTGTTTCGAAAACTTTCTACCAGGCGACTGAATTCTGACATGGGTGCAGTCGATCGCACCAACAACACGCGGAAGTCCGTCTACTTCAAAAAATCTATTTTGTTCAGCACGAATTTCTTCTTCTGTGCTAGGAAACTTGATAAAGATGTTATACAAAGAACCAATAGCCAGAGACACACGTAAAATGATTCGCGAGACTGTAGACAAATGCATTCCAGAAAAGTCAGCAACTGATTGCAAATGGATAGCCGTGGAATAAAACCGAAGAGTTGTTAAGAGCTGATTCATTGGAGAAACTGCATTGTTACTGAAACGAAAGAATTGCTGCCTTCAAGAGTTGTGAAGAATGATGAATATTTTACCTGTCATATGGATATTCTAAGTGTTCTTCAATCAGTCTTAACAAATTTAAACAGCATTCTTTTGACAAACGAAATCGTTTACGAAAACTAGCATTATCCAAACTATCGAAATAATTGTTACGTACATGAATCTGGCGTGGTATGCCATAAACTATAATAAATAACATCCAGAATTTCAATATCGTCATCGTCATCGTCATCGTCATCGTCATCATACAATATGTTATGTTGATTAATAATAAACTCCATTTTAAACTTTGCTAAACCGCACTCGATCCGCGGATTAAAGTAACTGACACTTTGGTGACATTAACTGACAGATAAACGCCGGTGCAAAGCTTTCCATGGGTTAATCTTCGCTTAATTTAATCTTTACTCTTAACTGTAACCGGTGCAAACGGGCATTAGAGATTTTAAAAATGTAACCTGTTTTCTTTTTGTACAATTAATTGTAAATGCATATTTACATATCACGCCGAATTCAAAATGCAATAATTTCCATTTCTGGCAAAACTATAAGACAAAAACTAATCGATAGCATAAATCGATAGCATAAATCTTTGCAATTAGTTTTTATATTGGCCGATATCTGGTGATAAACGACTGTTATTTGGAATAAGATATGTGACCACGACACTCAATGCCTGTGTGAAAGAAGATTTTTTGGGCCTTGTCGCATTAGACAAACTTAATGCTCAATCGATTTCAACAGCTATTTTGAATTTTTTGGAAAACACTGGACTAGACATGTAGAAGGTTGTTGGTCAGAGATACGATGGCTGTTCTGTCTGGCCACTCAAACGGAGTACAAAAAATTATTAATACGAAATATCCTAAAGCCCTGTTTTAACACCGTGCTTCACATAAACTTAATTTGGCAGTACATAACATAAATTCTGTAGATAGATGTAGATATTAGAGTAGCAACATCAGCACCCAAAGATGAGAGACTGCAAAAACCGCAGCCCCAGAAGTTTAAAAAAATATATCAAAACCGAGGCACCAGATTTGATAATTACCTATGGCAACAGTTTTTTTTTTCAACATAATAAATAATCTTCAGTACACTTATGGCACTTAGGTAATTGCCATTTTAAAACGAGAATAATTAAGTAATTAGATAATTAATTAATACAAAAGGAAACGAAAAAAATGGATGAGTTTTATCTTTGCTGCAAAAAAACAGCAGAGGAAAGAGCGATAGATTTTAACCTGCATTTATGTTTTCGTATAAATTAAAATTAATGAACATTAAATAAAAATCACAGTTGGATTAAACTCAACGCACTACCAGTTTATGCGTTACCCAATAAGGGCAGATTATTACCACTGTTAAACCGAAAGTATTTTTAAGGAAATATTTTGAGGGGGGGGGGGGGTTTGGTCGCAAAAACAAAAACAGTTTTGACAAAACTGTTAACGTCATTATGTAGAAGTATCTCAAAACTTTTCAGTGCAGCAAAAGCGAGAACCTGAGAATAACACATGACGATGCTGTGAGTGAAAAACGATTTTTTAATTATATATTTGTTTTTCTATTGTGTTTCGAACGTGACTGTCAGAAATACATAGGTCGTGATGTAAGCAACTTAGTTTCATCGCGATCCCTATATTTTAAACTCGATTTTAGACTAAATATTTACACTATTACTTGTCCACTTATAAAATCAAAATGGGGTACAGGACATATTAAATGGCACTTGTCAATAATAAACGACATAAGTTCAATGAAGTCAAGGCAAAGATAAGAGATAAAAGATGAGTTAAGGAATTTCTTAAGCGTCATCCAGAAATAAATCTTCGGAAACCAAAAAATAGTTCTGCTGCTGGAGCTGCGGGATTTAATAGAGTGTCGGTGAAAAAGTTTTTTGAACTGTTAGGAAAAGCTCTGGATGAATATGAATTTACTCCGGATAAAATTTATAATTATGGTCAAGGATGATCACCTGTCAGCAATGGCACATTGCGGCTGCACTGGCATCGATGACGACGATGAAGACGCAATCTTTAAAACTGTAGTACCCTATTTTGCCCAATGGGGGGCCCCATTTTATCCCAAAGGTGAGGTAAGATGGGGTAATAGTATATTATACAACAAGGTAGCGAAAACTATTATTACTGACCGAGCACCAAGATTATTTCGCGAGGGGCTTTGCCCCGAGCGGAATAGGGTGCGAGGCCTATAAATGTCTTCGCTACCGGACTGTATATACTATTTTTTCCACTACTAGCCAAATTTAAGGCAAAAGATGAAAATAAAAAAAATCTTCTTCAAGTAGCACAGGAATGCAAATTCACCTTTCCACTATGAAAACAAAAAATCAAGTAGTCTGATGAAACTTATTTGCAAACAAAGTTTGTAATTATCGTGTTTAGGTGTTTTTTTGAATATGGGATATGTTAGAAATTAACTGTACACCGCCTGAAATGCGAGAAGCTGCAGAGCAGTTAAACGACGAACTACTGCCCCAAAAATCTAAAAGCATGTATTTGAAAACTTACAAAACTTTTAAACATTGGTGTAAGTAAAGGCGCTGCTGTAATTAGTGAAAACGTACTTCTAGCAAATTTTAATGAATATGCGACACTTTAAATTGACTTTATTAACAACCATCATTAGCAGGCAACGATTCACTAGTGAAATTTTAAGAATTTTATTCGTTATTGAATAAAAATGGAGAAAAACCTAATTATTGTTTTTCATACGAATGTTTTGATTTGGCTGGCACCACTTAATTCAAAGCAGCCAATGGTTCATATAGAACTGCCGGAGGTACAAAAACTTCCTTTTTGTCTTGATCTTCTACGATTTCAGCCATTTTTCGCACAAGCGTCACAAGTGTCACAAATTTGGAAAAATGTAAACAACTTGATGTCACAAAAATGTTATACGCAGGCTACATGATTGTTCTAGACTGTCTAACCAAGGTTCAAATATTGCTTCATATTTATGAATAACCCTGTAGGCATTGACTCTGCGAAATTTTTCACTCTCTGCTGGAGACCAACTCCTTATAACTTTACGGTTCTATACAACACGTAAAAATTTAATTGTAGATACTCAGTTGTTATTGGGGTCATTTAGTAGGATCATTTCAAATACTCATTGGCGACGATCACGGTTGTTACCAACAAAGATACGGCTATCTTGATTAATTTAATTATTTAATTATTAATTTTCATTTTGTATTGCAGGTAACCTACACAAGTTCACTCGGTCGACGAATATAAATACCAAATCAAATTGAAATTCAAGCCCCTAAGGGTGGTTAGCACCAACACTATTTAAATTTAATCTCTGATTAAGAATAATTGTAACTATGGTAATAACAATGGTTACTATGGATTTAATCAGAGAATAAATTTAACTAGTGTTAACCCTAAGGGCTTCAATTTATTCAAAAGAAAATAAACAACATAAATATATATAACTATAAATACCAGCTCAAGACCAGCAATCACATTCTAAGTCGATCGGTCGAAGCAAGCGGACGTGTCCAACAGCCTCCTAAAAAGCTAAGAAAAATTTCCGATTTCCGAAATCATCACCGCTGACTTGGTCGTGTTTTGCAACACGATCACAGTTCAACTCACAAAGCGTGTTTTAACATGACTCAAAGCGTGTTTTTTAACACGATCAGAATAGCAAAATAAAAAGTTTCAAGAACTTTCACCGACTTCGAAGCGTGTTTTTCAACAGGTTAGAGGAAGGGAAAGTTCTCTTCTAACGATTTAAAAATGGCAGATCACACAAGCATCGTCGCCCGCTGTGAGGGATGCTATAGCCCCCTTGAGGGACGAGCATTCCATTAGAAAAGAATTTGTCAGTTGATGAACAAATGTGTGCTTCGAAAGCTAGATATTGTATGAAACAATATACAGGGCGATTCAGATAAGATAATGAGCCTGACGATCTGGCGATGCAACCCAAAAAACAAATTTCATTTACGTTTTGATCTAATTTTAATTACGATTTGCGTTTGCAATCCAAGTTATCATATGTTGCTCTGACAGTGCTTTGACAAGCAATTTATGATTTATATAAAAAAACTGTTTGTTGTATTGGGTTTACACCGAAAAGACTTCCGTAATTTCTCTATCATTCCGTGAGAACTGAATGGCACTAATAATCGTTCTCTGCACTGATGTCAGAGTGACACAAGATGATAACTTGGATTCAACTTGAAAATCCTTCAAATTCAAATTGGATCAAAGACGTAAATGAAATTTGTTTTTTGGGTTGCATCGTCAGATCGTCAGGCTCATTATCTTATCTGAATCGCCCTGTATGCCTGCAAAGCCGCATAAGTGGGGATATAAGCTGTTTACTTTATGTGGAGTGAGCGATTTTTCTTATAAATTCGAGATATACACGGGAAGAGAAAACGAAAAAATATATCGTTTTTCACGAGAACCAGATTTAGGGGCAAGTGGCAATGTTATGAGGTTATCACGGATTATTCCTGAGGGGCAAAATTACATAGTAAACTTTGATAATTATTATACGTCGTTGCCGTTACTTCATTACCTCGCCAATAAGGGAATCTACTCATTAGGCACAGTAAGGCGAAATCGCATCCCCAACTGCAAACTGCCTGGAAAAGACAAACTAAATTGAAGGAGTGGGAATTTCTTGGGTTGCCTGAAAGGACATTAAAACAGTGTGCTTATTGTCAACATTTACCGGCGAAATACCTAAAGGTGAAATTGAGCGTTATGGCAGAAAAACCAAGAGAAGAGTTAAGATATCGTGACCCAATTTAGTTCACGAATACAATAAATACATGGGAGGAGTTGCCTTAATGGACAGTGTAATAGGCCGCTATTGGATAACTATTAAATCAAAAAAATGGTATATGCGTCTTTTCTATCACCTCATAAAAATGACAGTTGTGAATGCTTGGCTCCTGTACCGACGTGTATTAGCACAAAAAGGAGAAAGCTCATATTATATGAAATTGTCAGATTTTCGGTCCGAGATTGCATATTGTTTATGCAACATAGGTAATCAAAGAATGTCAAAGAGAGGAAGACCATCAGATTTAAAAAAAAAAGAAATAACCCAAAAAAAGAAAAGATCCGCTACTACATCATATATTCCCCCAAAAGACGTAAGATTAGATGGCCAAGAACATTGGCCGATCTATTGTCGGGATAGGCAAAAGTGCAAACTACGTAATTGTAAGTCACTTTCTTTCATAAAATGCTCTAAATGCGGTGTATTCCTTTGTTTAAACAAAAATAATAACTGTTTTCTAAAATTTCATACCACGTAAATTTTTAATTTCTATTCGCAATGTATTATACAGGGTGCGCCAGAACTCGCGCCCCAGAAAAAAAATTTAAGTAAGGTAAGATACCAGGAACATGAAAAAAATGTTTAAATAATTCCATCTGTCAAAAAATTTTGAGATTAATTTTTTTGACATTTGACATTTTTTTATATCTATTTAAGGATACTGATGATCTTGTATAAGTTTTTTTACAGTTATTTAGTAAAGGGACAAAAATTTTGCCAATAAAAGCCACAAATAACATTGAACAGAGTTACAATTTAGGATACAGCTTCCTTGTTTCCTCTTTTAATAGCCTATAGCAAAAAAACTTGGAAAATTATTTTTCTAACAGAAATAAATAGAGTGAAAGTGCAAACTTTAAACCCTCATAACTTCGAAATTTTTATAGTTAATTTTTGTAAACGATGGGTTGAAACGAGGGGCTACAAAATTGGTGTTGGATTATTACATTTTGGGTAAATTTCAATGACGTTTGAGGATGGAGAAAATACAACGTCCCGAACAAAAGCTTTCTCGCCGGGAAGTGTTACGAAATGGGTTTTTGTGTGTGTGGCAGTTTTTTGAAGGAATTGATACGATAATTAGTCAGTCATTGTCCAGCTCTCAACCGGGCAATCAGTCTTTTTGTAGTGGAAAATCATTGTTAATAAATAAACCGTTTTATTTTCACCGGAGTTTATCTTCGAATTTCAGTTCAGGTGTGAACCAACGAGCCTCAAATTTAAAAAAAAAGTACAGTTTTGTTAATTAATTCGTGTGCAAGTTGGGGAAAAGTTGTTCTTCAAAATGGGAAGGTACGACAGACGAAAACGTTCGTCATTAAGTTCTAGCGAGTCTAGTGACTCATCACGTTACGCAAATCGTCGAAGGGCCGAGAATAAAAATTCATGAAGTCGATCAAGGTCGGGCCAGGACACCACGGCCAGGGCCAACGGGCCAAAATAAGAGGAAACGTTCCTCTTTCGAGTCGTCTGGTAGTTCTGGGGACAGACGAAAACGTTCGTCACCCCGAGCCCGTAGATCGCGCACCAGGTCTCCGACTCCAAACCCCAACGAAAAATCACGACGCTTGGGGAAGTTAGTCAAGCAGCTCACGAAGAGGGTTTCACACTCCAGAAATCGCAAAGTTATGCAATTGAGTGTCCGCAGTGACTGTATACCGGAATTTAGGCCTGATAATCCGCATCTTACCGCCAGCCAGTGGTTGGAGAAGATTGATCAATTAAAAAATGTTAATGGGTGGAATGACGTTACCACCATATACCATATGCAGTCGACGCTGGTGGGCATGGCGAAGAGTTGGTATCACAGCCTACCGGACTACAACCACACGTGGGAGGAGTGGAAAGCCTTGATCCGTCGAAGTTTCCCTGATAGCGCGTAGACTTTGCTACGACGCTTAGGAAAATAATGAATAGGCGAAAGCTGCCATCCGAAACTATGATCACGTACTATTTTGAAAAAAATGGAGTTGTTGAGAACGTGCGAAATTACAAGCAAGAAAGCTGTGTCATGTCTAATCGACGGATTAGATGACAGTGTTATTCAGCATGGAGCTAGAGCTGGAAAGTACCAGACTCCGAAATCTCTGTACGAAGAATATCTCTGTACACTAGAGGAAGATTCCTACGGAGGAAACAGAGAGAGGAAGAGAGAAGTACCGCGTTCAGTGGTGCAAAAGGTGAACTTGAGAAATTCGTTAAATCGGAAACGAAGTGGCTACAATTCTAATGGTTCCAAATGCTTTAATTGTCACCAGCCAGGACGCCTAGCTGCCATTTGTCCATGACCACGTCTAGAGTGTAGCAAGTGTCACCTACTGGGTCATAGTACTAACGAGTGCCCTAGGGGTGGTAAACCGGAGAAGCCTAAACAACTTGATGGTGAGTCAAAGCCTACAGTCAATCTAATTGAAAAGCGCAGCGCGCTCAATGAATATTATTTTATTGACTGTATGATATCCGGGATCGCACTCCGAGGTTACGTTGATTCGGGTAGTAATGCCGTGACTATACGTGAGTCAGATGCGGCAAGAGTAAATTTGGAACGATACCCAGTGCAAGTACGGCTAAACGGCTACGCTGGAGGGTTTGTAAACGTGAGCTGAGCTGCATCTGTAGATCTTACGGTAGATCTAGCGTCAGCTCAAGTTGAAGGCAAGTGTCAATTATTTGGGGCACGACATTAACGAAGATGGTGTCAAACCAGGTATAGAAAAGATAAAGGCGGTTAGTAAATTCCCACGACCTACAAATGTTCACGAAGTAAGACAGTTTTTGGGTTTAACCAGCTACTTCCGCAAGTTTATACGAAACTTTACATTGATTGCTAAACCCCTTTCAAACTTAACTATAAAGGATGTCGTCTTTGCATGGGAGGAAGAACAAGAACGGGCCTTCAAGGAGCTAAAAGATAAAATGGTATGTCGACCTGTACTAGCCACGTTTGATCCCGACGCCAGCACAGAAGTTCATACTGACGCATGTAAAATGGGAATTGGCGGTATACTCCTACAGCGACAACGCGAAGGCCAATTAAAATTCAATACTTTAGTAGATCAACGACAAAAGAAGAACAGAAATATCACTCATATGAGTTGAAGACATTGGCAGTTGTTAACTCGCTAAAACGATTCAGAGTGTACCTGCTGGGAAAACCATTCAAAGTGGTTACGGATTGTAGTGCCCTCAGGTCAACGCTTACCAAACGAGATTTAATACCACGGATAGGCAGATGGTGGCTGACAATCCAAGAATTTGATTTTACGATTAAATACCGACCTGGAACCAAAATGAGTCACATCGACGCTCTTAGCAGGAATCCGGTAGAGAAAAAGAAATAAGTAACGCAAAGATCTTATTAGTTAATGTCGAAGAGGATGATTGGGTGCTTGCGGCACAACTAACAGACGAACGATGTAAACATCTTCATAAAGTATTATTCCGAAAACCGACTGACAATGAGGAGAAAAGAATACACAAAGAGTACGCACTGAATAAAAATCGTCTCTATCGAATCATGCCAAATGGTCAAAAATGAGTAGTTCCCAAAACAGCACGAAGACGGCTACTGATGCAGCGGGTCATTTTTCCGTTGACAAAACGTTGGAGCCATTAGTAAATCGCTATTGGTTTCCATCCATGCGCTGCTACGTCCGAAATTACGTCTCTTCGTGTCTAGGATGTTTGTAGTACAAGAAGCCATCCGGCAAATCGCCTGGGAGCCTCAACAGTATTGACAAGAAAAATATACCAATGGATCCTCTCCATTTCGATCATTTAGGACTATTTGTGTAAAGTGTCAAAAAGAACAGCTACCTAATAGTAGGAATCGACGCCTTTACGAAATTTACGTTCATGAAAGCTGTACCCAACACGAGAACGCAACATGTCTTAGCGTTTTTAGACGGCATAATAGAAATGTTTCTAGACGTTTTATTTGTGACAGAGGAACAGCTTTCACATGCAAAGCTTTTACAGATTATTGTAAGGATTTAGGCGTAAACCGTGTTCTGTATGCGACGGCCACTCCACGGGCGAACGGCCAAGTGGAAAGAATGAATCGAGCCATACTTGCTTCAATGTCAGCATCCATAGATAACGAAGATCTTTGGGATGAGGCAGTAAGTCGTGTTCGTTGGGGTACGAACTGCACGGTGAGTTCCACCACGGGTAAGACACCTTTCGAGATGTTTTTGAGATACAGACCTCGAGGCATAAACGATTACTTTTTAAGTAATGAGGTTTGTGAAGACGAACAGCTAGACTTGGAAGCTAACGCTGCCCATCGAATTGTCGCATAGCAACAAGTGCAAAAGCGACATTACGATGCAAGGCATTCCAAGCCCCGCAAGTACGAAACGGGACAACACGTGCTTGTTTATTTTCGAATTTCGGGGTGCCTTACCTTTTTTTAACATTTTTCCCATGTTCCTGGTATCTTACTTTATATGGCATTTTTCTCTGGGACGCGAGTTCTGGCGCACCCTTTATATAATACAATAAAAAAAAATTCAATAAATATACTTTTAATTTTTCTTCTTCTTGGATCTTCTTGGTATGGAAACGATGAACAAAAACACGATTAGCCCGTCACACCAAACTTTTATTTTAATAGCACAACGCGTTTCGACCACAAAGTGGTCATCCTCAGGTGAGAATAAAACTAACTAGTTTTATTCTAACTAAAAGTTTGGTGTGACGGGCTAATCGTGTTTTTGTTCATACTTTTAATTGTTTAAATTGTAATATTCCGGACCTCTTCACCCTACAAAGAGATGAGTATTTTTATTTTTCTTTTAAAATGAAATTGCGTATTATTAACATCTGCAAAAAGTCAACATTCTTAAAAATGTGGAGAGTCGCAAAAAAGTTATCAAACATCCGGTCATTTCTTTAGAAATTCAAAAACCTAAATTCGATACGATTTCAATAGTGTCGAGCGATCCAGACAAAACGACTCCAATGCCACACGTGTGTTTCTTCGAAATGCACAAATTTTCCATTGTAAATTTTACTTAAATTGTATTAATTTTTGTTAATACCAGAAAGGCAATGAGGGGAAACGTGTTGTAAATTTGACATAAGTTGGAATCTTAGGCTTAATTAATTTAAGGAATTTGCAATGTTGTACAATGGGATATCCATCTCACTTTCAAACTCTCTGATCTATTTTGCATGGCAATTGACTTTTCAATAAATCATTCCTTCTTTTCTTCTTCTATCGCCCATTATAATTTATAGGTTTACAAATGTATTAATTTAAGGTAGTTTTGAAAGACCTGGTTCAAATTTGTAATAAATGTAAATCGTTGCAAATTATTGTCGTCAGCGGATCAACTTTAGAGTAGTGGAAGAGTAGTACCGGAGGGGGATTGCGAGAGAGAGAAAAAGACGGACTAGTGGATTTTCTGGAGACTTCGAATCGAGCCGAGAGTCAAGACGTAATTTCGCAATTTTCCATTTTCATAGTGAAAGTGTCCAAATCATAAAAAACGTGCTAATTACGGACAATGAAATTAACAACTACATTGCCCAAGTTAAAACAACAAAGCGCCTGGACATGACAACCTAAAAGGAAAGACTCTGAAAAGAATACACCCGACCGTGACTCCTTTTTTAACAAAAATTTTCAACGCATGTTGGAACTACAGCTACTTTCCAACAATTTGGAAAAAAGGAAAATTGATAGTCCTACCGAAAGATGCAAATGTTACCCAGTCAAAGATTAAGAACTACCGGCTCATTGCACTACTACCTGAACATGAAAAAATCTTTGAAAAAACCGTTCGAAAAACCCTGGAAACCGAGCTAAATCCTTTACACTCCAACAAACAATTTGGCTTCGTCAAAGGCAAGTCAATCGTTGATGCTCTTCACCTTCTTGTTACATCTATCAGACAAGCAAACTCTAAATACGTCGCAACACTCTTTTTCGACATTAAAGGAGCTTTTGATAATCTCTGGTGGCCAGGCTTAATCAAAACACTAAAAACCGAAGTGCAACTCCGAACCCATGATGAAGAGCTATTTAACAAACCGCGAAGTTGAACTCAAACAAAGCAAGTTTACAAGCAACAAATTTTGTACAAGAAGCTGCCCACAAGGTTCTGTTTTAGGGCCCACACTATGGAATCTAATGATGGACACACTCCTGAACGAAGATTGGCCTGACTACACAACCCCGATTTCTTACGCTGACGACCTGTCAGTAATAGTAAAATCCAACACCCGAATTGACATCAAAAATCGACTAAATCAGGTAATCGCAAAGTTAACAGAAGGGGCTACTCGTAATAAAATGCAAATTTCAGAGACCAAGACAACGTTTATGATYAACAAAAGCCCTCCCCGAGTTCACCACCGCGACCTGAACATATGAATCTACGGCCAAAAAATTCGGCTTGTCAAAACGCAAAAATATCTCGGTGTAGTTGTCGATTCCAAACTCAACTTTGAGAGCCACGCGACTTACTCGGCCACAAAATCCCGCCTGATCACGATATCCCTGAGAAACTTTGCGGCCCAGAACTATGGACAGCAGTGTGAAAAATCACAACGAACATCTACAATGGGGCAATTTTACCGATTATGGCTTATGGTAGCAGAATCTGGATCGACCGTGTGCACCTCTCCCAGAACAGACGGCAATACTTCTCTGCACAAGAAGCTGCCGCTGTCTTGGCCGGTAACCTACCGTTGGACCTCGAAATCCAAGTCCGAAATTGCATGAGCGAGAAAAAACACAATCGTAGTGTTTTATTTTTTGACGAGCAACAGACCGTTGGCAAAATCGTTGAGATAGCTCAACAAAAGGTCGGACCACGTACAAGTTTTTGCCGGATGTTTTTCAACGACTCGAAGGTCCCCCAATTGAGTTTTCGTATCACAAGTCAAAAGTTCTTACGGGACATAGGAATCTTGGTGTTCACCGGACCAGGCTTGAAAAAAGCGAAAACCCGAATTGTACAAACTGTCCTGACCTCGAAGATGACCCCTTTTCGAGCAAGCCCAGGAACGCATCCAAAGAATCACTTGAACCTGGCCGCCTGATCTCACTCAGGTGACATACATTGATGACGTCGAAGTGTTTCGTACACTGACGACATCTGATTTGACACCCACAGACGTGACTCTAGAATAAGATAGTTAGACTAAAGTTAATTTTTTTTAAGAACGAAGCGTTGCGGGAGATAGGGACTGAAACTGACAAATCAGGTTACTCTCTTTTGCACCACGTGACAAGCCTTATTTACATTGAACTATAATTACCAAATAATTTTTAAAAATCTCTAATCTTTGACATTATTTTTGAAATACGTCATAATTTTTTAAGTTAAAGTGTCGTTTGTTGGTGCATTTTGGTGTAGCATAATGGTAGAACAACAACCTGGTTCTGTTGTAAAAAAAAATTCCAGGGGAAAGCCAGTTAGTAGTGGTCAGAAAATTATGATACATAATATCTAAGCCAAATTTAGAGAGCAGAATGAAGCTCTCTCCAAAACTGAACTGGTAAAAAGGGTGTCTGAAGTAGCGGGAATTGGACAGACATTGGTTTGGCAAACCATTAAGGAAATGGAAGAAACTCATGCAGTGAAATCGCCACCAAGGAAAAGGAATCGCATGAGTTTCTATCAAAAATTGGACGAGGCGGAAAAAAAATATCAGGCAAATTGTTCATTCCTTTTTTCTAAGAAGGGAATTACCAACATTGAACAAAGTATTCAACGTAAATAAATTTTGTATATTAATTTCTCCCTTTCTAATTACTCTTTTATTTGTAGGTAGTTACTGGTAATGAAACTATTCCTCCCCTTTCGCGTTCGACTTTGTATAAAGTTTTGAAAAGATTGGGTTTTGTATACGAGAAACGCGGGCGAAAATATGCGTTGGTTGAAAAACCAGCTATAATTTTATGGCGTCGTCAGTATTTAGATCAGATCAGAAATTTTCGACAACAAGAAAGGCCGATTTTTTATTTAGATGAAACGTGGGTTAATGCCGGTCACACGAGAGCGAAAGTTTGGAAAGATAAAACTATCGGTTCTGCTCGACAAGCATTTGTGGAAGGTTTATCTACTGGTTTACCTGATCCTAGCGGGAAAGGTAAACGCTTAATCATTACACATATCGGGAATGAAAACGGTTTTGTACCTGGAGGTTTATTAATGTTTGAATCTCAAAAAACGGGAGATTATCATGACAGGAGAGGTCTTTGAGCGATGGATTGCAGGCATATTGCCAAAATTAGCATCCAATGCTGTAATCGTTATGGACAATGCTCCCTACCAAAGTGTGAGGGCAGAGAAAACGCCAACCTCTGCATGGAGAAAAGCAAATATTTTAGCATTTCTTCAGGAAAAAGGAATTGCAGTAAAAGAAGGCGCCCTCAAAGTAGAACTGTTGGTAAAAGACAAGGAATTTGTTTTAAACCATCCTGTTCAATATCGGATTGATTTATTGGTTGCAAATACGGGCCGAGTAGTTTTACGTCTTCCGCCATATCATTGTCAACAAAACCCTATAGAATTAATATGGGCACAAGTCAAGGGTTATGTTGCGGCTAATAATAAAAGTTTTAAATTGTCTGACCTCAAAATACTTTTTGATGAAGGTCTGGCAGAGGTAACAGCCCAAAAGTGGCAAAATTGCATATGTCATGTACTTCGTCAAGAAAAGGATATGTATCAATTCGATAATATTGTAGACGAAATGGAATTGGAATTCACCGTCAACACAGGCTCGAGTGACGAATCAGATGATTTTGAGTGGGAATTAGAAACAGGAGATGTTTCGACCGAGAACGATGTCCTTACTGATTAGCTAGGTACCTAATTCAACTCGATGGTCTATTTTTCTACTAAATAATTTGTGGATTTACCTTCGATTTGATCACTTCTAACGAATGCAAGTTTTCATTGCATTTATAACAAAGGATTAGGTTGTTGTTTAATTTTAATTTAAGAGTCCTTTTTTATGTTCTTGTTTTATTTTTAAGTAAACGTAAAATTCATCGAATGTTGTAATTTTTCTTAGTTAAATTTGTAGAAACTAATTTATAATAAAAAGTCAAAAAACAAATAACATTGAAATTTTCTTCGTTTTTAAAATTACCCCTCTACAATAGGCAACAAATTTTACAGAATTCTAAGAATTGTATTGTGTAAATAAATTGGGCGGCCGATGCTGATGCCACCTACTTCGTTCTAAAAAAAAACACACTATAGATCTGTATGAGCAGGTTAGATTAGGCTAGACTATGCATGCACTCAGCCACCCACATAAAACACGCAAACCAACACCCGGTTTAGCTAGTTTTAAGTTATGTTAGAATAAGAAACACTCAAACAAAGTCGCACACACACTGTCTCCTGCCCCGCATGCAACACATAGCTTAATTAGTTTTAGGTAATTTTGTTAGGTTAGGTTAGTTAAGTTAGAATAAGTTTCAATATAATGACGAAAAAGCCACTGAACAGCTTCCGTCTCTGAGATGACCACAATATCTCAAACTTTCTCAAGTTAGTCTCCTCCTATCTGCATTTTTGATTTGAACGCGTTCATTAAGTTTCAGCCCTATGGAAGTAAAGTTTGAGAGCCCATTGTTATATACTACTCTCATTTTTAGTATTCTTAAAGAAACAAGAGACGGAATTTTGACGCCAGTTTGCCTTAAAAAACTTACATAAGTCCATAACTTAAGGAAATCAAATGTGAACTGTATTTATGAAAATATTGCATCTGTCTTTTCGCCCAATTTGGCGAACGTTTATTTAAATATACGTGCCCTCGGGCACCTGTTCATCGCTCGAACCGGTCGGATCGCTTCGCTCCGCTCTGACCACACCGAGCATCAACAAGTGAACGTGGAAATTGTGTTTGTGAAGAAGCAATTTCCAGGCCGCAAACAAACTACTGCATATCTAGTGAGTAGTTTTAAAATTTTATTTTGCCCTTCTGTTTAAAAATGTCGACCACTCGTCGAAATTCGACGGAATCATTAGCAAGTCAAACAGGTGAATTAGACTATGATAGGGATGATATTGCTAGTATCATTGAAAGCTGCGCTACACATTTATCAATTTTAAATAACTTTATTTTGAAATCAAAAGATTGCATTCGGGACAAGCAAACACATCAAAATGCTATTGAGAATATTCGAACTGGCCTTAGACATATTTCGGCGAATTTTGTTAAACCTAGTATCGATATCAATTTAAAAAAAAAAATTGCCAACATTCTGCTGCGCGTAATTATTTTATTAAGTCAGGAAGCAGAATGTATATTAGCTGGAAATCTTTTAGAGATTATCTTAGAGTTACACGGTGTTTTAAGTGCCAAAATTTCGGACACGTTTCCTTTTATTATTTCCTTTTATTTCAAACTGGAAAGTTGAAAACGTAACCTCGTCAGATCATAATTTAATTAGCTTTAAAATTAATAAAAACTTTGCACACGCAGACCATACTACACCTTGTGTTAATTACAGATTGGACTTAAACTCGATAAAGGATGAAGTTCTTCAGCCGCATGTCGATGATCTGATGAGCCTTTTGGATGAAAGACTTTCAACGATCGACTCAATTCCGGAAATCGAAAATGCAACGAGAAAATTATGCAGCGGACTTGCGAAAATTTTTCTCAAATACGGAAAAAACGCAAAAATTTTGTGGGAATGCCCGATTGGTGGAACGAAGAATTGGAGAGATTTCGAAAAATCTATCTTGCGAAAAAGACGCTCTTTTACCGCAACAGATTTCGAGAATACCATCTTTTCGCAGAAATGACCAGGGCAAAGGAAACTTTCAAAGAGAAAGTGGAGAAACGCATACAAAAATATTGGTTGAAATTCGCCTGAAATGACCTGGCTAGGAACCCCTGAGGAGATATTTACAAGTTGGCTTCTGAAAAATTCAAAACTCGTGGAATTTTGCAATCTTTTCAAACCGACGAGGAAAACATAACCAGGGACTTTCGATCAACCATGGAATTTTCCATCACGAATTTACTTCCTGATGACGACCCGAACATCAACACCGCGGAGCAACATGTCACTCTAAGCAATTATCGAACAACCACTGCGGAAGTGGGGAGTGACGTTGTAATTAGCGAAAAGGAAGTCGACAATTTTGTGTCTGAGATCCAGAACAAAAAGCCCCCGGCCTTTACAATTTAAAAAGAAAAATCCTTAAAAAATTGTAGCCCAAAATTACACCACTAATCACCAGAATTTACAATGCCTGTTGGTCGCTTAATTATTTTTCGTCTACCTGGAAAAAGGGCAACCTTGTAGTTCTGTTGAAAGACCCAAACGCCAGCCACTCAAATATCAAGAACTATCGCCCCATAATGCTTTTTCCGGAACATGGAAAAATCCTTGAGAAAACTATAAGGAGAAAACTCGAAGAAAAATTGTGTCCGTTACATTCTCAACGTCAATTTGGATTTGTCAAAGGACGTTCGACAAGTGATGAATTGCACTCAATTGTCTCAACAATTCTCTCCCAGGCCAAGTAAGTGACGACAATCTTTAGTGGCCCATCCCTGATCAAGACACTAAGGAATCGAGGAGCAACTTCAAAACTGACAGCCATGATTAAAAGCTACCTAAATGCGGTCCATTATGGAAGTCACACAAGGCGATGTCACTGTCCGAAAATCCTGCACCAAAAGATGCCATCAGGGATCTGTTTTGAGCCCCACATTATAGAACCTGGTTATGGACACTCTTTTGGAATCAGATTGGCCGGATTTTGCAACCCCTATTGCATATGCTGACAATCTGTGGACTCACATCTTCGTACTCACCTTAAATTACGATTACCTCAGGTAATTACTAAAATTACAGATTGGGCTACTCGTAATAAATTGAGTGTTTCAGAGACGAAGACGAAACTTATGATTCATAAATGCCCCTCGAGAATCCACCACCGTGTCCTGGATATCAGGATGTATGGAAACAAGATTTTGCTGGAGAGACGCAGAAGTATCTTAACATTATGCTCGATTCGAAGCTGCATTTTGAAAGTCACGCCATCCACTCGGCGAAGAAACTCCGGCAAATTACAATGAGCCTACGTAGCCTCGCCGCTAGAAAATTTGGACAAACCTATGATGAATCATATTACGGGGCCATTGTTCCAATTATTGCATATGACAGCCGTATCTGGTCGGACCGACTTCACGCTGTAAAGAAGAACCGGCAATACGTGTCTGCACAAGCACCTTTTAATCGAATCCTGTCGAAGTGCTATGACTCTGTATCGAAAGAGGCTGTGCCGTTCTCAACGGAATTTCTCCCATGGACATCGCAATTCAAATGCGAAATTGCCTGAATGAAATAAAACATGGCCGAAATGTTTTAGCCTTGTCCCAAGTTCTCACGGGCCATCTGAACTTTGGTAATCACCAAACCCGACTTGGAAAAAGCGAAAACTCTAACTGTACCACCTTGAAGATGACCCAGTGCACTGCATAATGGAATGTCCCCATTTTAAGGTGTGATGGACCAAGCGGTGTTATTTGGCAATGCCAAGAATTCGGTTGCGTTATGCTGACCAGGTCCATTGCAACTTCGATATTTTATTGTTTAAGTATTTCATTAGTATTTCGTATAGCTTTGTAAGTATTATTATTACGGTTAATGTAAGTAGGTTAGGAGATATGGAGGTGGTCTTAGTGACCTATTGTTATAAATACAAGGAAACCACCAACAGGAAGAATCAGTAAGAATCAGTAGAAGAATCTGTAACATTAGTTAATAAGTAATAAGTGACTAATGTAGTGAATAAACAATTAACACTGGTACTGGCGTTTGATAACCAAACCCCCTCAATCCATACATTACATGGCGATCCTGCCAGTGGCAGTTCAGTGATATTATAGTATGTGTTAAAGAGAAAAAAATGGCGGGCAACACGCAGTCGAAGCAGGAAGAAATCATTGTGGAAGCTGCAGGAAACGGGTCTAATGCAGCAGCGGCCAAACTAGGAGTGAGTATTCGCCGAATCTTCGAGGAGTTCCAGCTCCAGCGACCCGCAGTGAAGTGAAAACAGTGCCGGAAGTACCGAGTGAAGTGAGAACCGCCCGCACCGTAGTTTGTAATTAAATAAATCATTTGTTATTTCAATTGCAATTTTCAGATAAAAGAACTATTAAAATTTGTAAAAAATAATAATGTTCCAAATATTGTTCTCAAAATTGTTTAAAAAAAAAATGAAAATCAAATATAATAAAGACAAAAATATTAATAATTATATCAACGAACAAACGACAGTAAGT
>NW_025401050.1:683811-748617 GCF_015345945.1 Tribolium madens | reverse complement strand
TTTACTTTCTTAAAGTGTAAATACAACCTGTATTATTTTAAAAACATTACTACTTGACATCTGTTTTACTGTTAATTAATTAATTAATCAAAATAAAACGTACGCTTCAAATAACATAAAAAAAATTTTTTTTGAAATGTTACATTTTTTTCTCCCTAATCGGAATTTATTTTGTTAACTTCCATAATTCTCAATTTCCAGATTGTTGGTTACTCTTTTGGCAACACACCACACTTTGTTTTAGCGTGCTGTTTGTTGCTGCTAATAGTAATAAGTCGGTTGTAATTGTTTGGTGATTTTTTATTGAAAATTTGTGTTTTGTTGTAATTCAAAATGCCCCGGAGAAAGCGACACCCATTCCCTTACCGAAAAGGAGTTGACAACAGAGGTCGGTCTGTCCCTAGAAAACGGCAGAAGACCGCCAACAACGATGAATCGCAAAAGTCTTTTTCAACGACTTCGATTCACAGCATTGTTGAAGGTGAAAGACAGGTGGGTAATGTAGCAATTTTTTTAATCTTCTTTAGCGATGTTGGTGATAAATGAAAATTGCTCTTTCTTTATTCAATGTCTTCAAGAAAGCTGTTGCTCTTTCTTCATTCAAATTATGACAGAAAACCGTGGTGAACGAGAAAAACTATTTGATCGCACTGTATAACATAATTGAAAAGCCCAAAGCGTCTTTCTTGCTTAAAATGGCACGCAGAAGAAGAAAATTTCTTTCTTGGTTCCTATTTCTTGGTTAAAACCGAATTACCAACATTCAGTTTGGCGCCAAATTTGAAATTCTTCTTTAAGTCTAAAATAGCTTTAAAACTTCAGAAATTATTGACCTTATTAAAGTTTAACATAAATAATTTTTCAAAATATTTTCTACCACTCATTTACGTAGGGCGGTTTGCTTTTGGGACATTTGTATATTGTTAATCAGTTGAAATATGAAAAACAAAAAGTAATTTTTTTCTTTAAATGTTAGTTCTTGAAAATAACTGTTTAAATTTGAACAAACGAACAATATTATTTTATATTTAAATAAAAAAATATTATTTATTATACATAAAACATAAATTATTCAAATTTTTTAAAATATTTTTTACTTTAACAATTATTGTAGTCCATATTTAATACTATTTGAACAATTTTTTTATTGTAATTTTTACGTAGCAAATTCAACTTCTATAAATTATAATGGATGCTTTACATTATTCTGTTACGAAATACTTATTTTCAATTGGGTAATAAATATCGAATTCAGTTTTAAAGTTTATTTTCACCAAAATTTCAACATGACATTTCAAACATATAACAATGTGACGACTTGCGATTTATTTGATAACTGTTTACTACTCTATATTTAGTTTTTATCAAACTTTTTTTTACAAAAGTTGGCATTTTAACAAAAAAAAAACGCATAACTCAAAAACAAAACAAATTTCATTCTCAAAATACGATCTCATTTTTTTTTGTTACTTTTACTTACTTTTTTTATTAATTATGTATTATTTTTTTAGAGGCAAATGATAATTTAAAAAACCGGTTGGTTCTATGCTTTATATTTACCTTGAATTTTTTTAAGAACTATAATTTAATTAGAACATTACCGACGGTAACCTAAAGACGATAATTTTTGTTTTTTTTTCTGTGCATTCAATTTTTATTTTTTATTTCAGTAGGAACCTCTTGGAGAAGTCTGTTTTGACGTGCCCCTTATGGACATTGACATCGAGGAAGCAGCAGAAACAGACACAGCCCTACACGTCTTCGATGATACGTCCTCCCAAAACGCAGTTGAGGAAATCAGAGGACATCTGAACTTACAACCCCATGTGATTGTAAAGTTCAATCCCCAAAATTTGATTTCATTCTCGGACGACGAAGACGACTCGCGAGAATGCTACATATACCGATTGCAGTGTTCACAGCGACAAAATCAAATGGAAACCGAAAACGAGCATGACGGCAATGTTGATGGAACGTCAGCTTCAAACATTGTGGATGCGCTAATCCAAAAATTAGAAAGCACATCAATCAGTAGCGAAACTACTAATGATGTTTTTGTTTTAGGATCTGATTCAGCAAGAATTTATACCGCCCCGGAACAGGGATGTCGGTGTAACCAAGCTGGAAAATCAACAGATCGCTGTCCACTTCATGAGATGGAAATTGACGAAGACGACCAAATTGTTTGAGATCAAATCGATGGCATTGCGATTTTATCTGATAATGTTTGGAATGAGTTGCAAAAATCATTGATTTCCGACAAAAATGATGGTCCTGGAGATGAGGATTTTGTTGAGAACGAACGAACGTCGTTTTCAATCCGAATTTCGATAACGAACTAGATCGAGAGGCAGACCAAATGGACCAACTTGAAATGGAAGTCGAGGTTGAGCGCATTCGTAACAGAGATGCTCCAAATTCGATTCATTCGATCCGCCCAATGAATCAGGTTTGTCAACATTGCAGGGCCAATTCTTTTCACGAGGAAAAAACCACTCTAGGAGAATATAACAAATGTTGCAGTGGTGGTAAAGTTCAACTGCCACAATTAGGTGAACATCCAGAAGAACTCAGACAGTTGTTCACTGGAGAACAACAATTGTCTCGCGAATTTGTAAGCAAAATTCTCACTCACAACAATTGCTTCCAGTTTGTTTGTAAGTATTGAAGCAAATTTGCGTGATATCCCTGGATTTGGACCTTACGTGTATATCATTTTGCTAAGACCTACTAAAAATTTTATTACTTTTAAGTTAAATGCGGTATTGTTAAGAGTAAACCAGAGGGTAAACAAATCATAAATTAGTGTAGTGGAACCCACCCGGACCCTGAAACAGGTCAGTTTTTAACAGGGCCGGATTACTTACTTTCTTTTTGTCTAAAATACTTGAAATATTTTAATAGTTTTTGATGTAGTCAAGAATTTTAAGAAATTTAAAAAAGCCAGGTGGTTATTAACAAGTTATTATTAAATAAAGCAGATTTTTTTTAATAATAGCTTGGTAAAACTCTACCACTACTTTGGTTTTAAATACGGCCCTGTTTTATTCTGGTGGGTGCAGCAACACTTGCAAAGGAACGTACCATTTATGGAGGGTTACAAATTCAAGCCATCGTTTGGTTAATCTCTTATAATGTGTCATAAAATTTTTAGTAGGTATCATCAGTGTATGTCGAGTTGATCGCTCAGTGTCGAAATCCCAACGATCGCGAGCATGACATGCCCGAAGTTGATGAAATTGCCATTGTCGCCAATTCCGACGAAAATAATCCACCAAATCCAAGAATGAGCGTTTTTTTGACGAATCACGATAACGGATTGAGACATTTTGATTCAACAAGCGAATATTGCGATCCGTTGTCATTTCCTTTGCTCTTTCCAAGAGGTGATTTGGGATGGCATCGTGACATTCCACTGATAAACATTCGAAATGCCGAGCGAAGACCGACACGAAGAGGAAGAGTGTCGATTTGTCAGTTTTAAGCATACCGTCTTTGCTACCGTAGTAACGAAAATTTTCAAATTTTTGAGCATGGAGGCAAATTGATGCAACAATTCATTGTCAATGCGTATTTGAAAATCGAAGCAGAGAGAATCAGCTATTTTATTCATAATCAGGATCGTCTCAGAGCCGATGAATATCATGGTTTGGTTGATTATCTGCACAATCGAGCGGAAGAACAAAACATTCCTTTCGGTAAAATGGTGATTCTTCCGTCGACCTTCCAAATGAGTCCGAGAAGTCAGATGCAAAGATACCAAGATGCAATGGCTGTTGTTTCACAAATAGGCGGCCCATCGCTGTTCATCACGATGACGTGCAATCCAAAATGGCCAGAAATTGTCAAAAATTTGCCGGCCGGTGAAGAAGCCAACAATCATCCACTTCTAATAAATCGCATTTTCAAAATCAAATTAGAGGAACTCATGCTTGATTTGACAAAACGTCACGTAATGGGTGTTTGCATTGCACATCTTTACGTAATCGAGTTCCAGAAACGCGGCCTTCCACATCACTTTGCGCAGAGAGGACAAACTCTGTGATCCATTTCGAATCGATCAATTGATCAGGGCCGAACTGCCAGATCCAGAAACCGAGAGGGAACTGTATGATCTGGTAGGAAGACATATAATTCATGGACCTTGCGGAGAACACAATCCGACCTCCGTCTGTACGGTGGACCAAAAATGCACCAAAAAATTCCCGAAGTACGTTATCGTTAATAACATTTCAAAACTTAACATTTGTCTTTTTTAGATATTGGTACAACAATACCATTATTCGCAATGGAAGGGTTCAATACAGACGTCTACGTCTCAATGGTGGCACAATTGAAATAAGGCGTGCCAATCGACAGCATGTTCTTGATAGTCGATTTGTTGTTCCTTACAATCCGTATCTTCTCCTCAAGTACCGAACACATATCAATGTGGAAGCGTGCACTTCGACGAATACGGTCAAGTATTTGTACAAATACTTTTTCAAGAGACCCGATCAAGCTCTGTTGCGTGTCGTCGAAACTCGAAATGTACCCAATCAACCAGCAGAGTTGCAATACGACGAGATTCGATCGTATTTGAACGGTCGGTACATGACACCTCCTGAAGCTGGCTGGCACATTTTAACAATGCCAATGCACCTGAACTCTCATCACGTGACCAGGTTGCCAATTCATCTTCCTGATCGTCAAAGAGTTGTGTTCAGAGAAGGCGAAGAACAAGCAATTGTTGACAGAAACAGCAACACGCAATTGATGGCATGGTTCGAACTGAACCGAATAAATCCCAACGCTAGACAATTTTTGTACCCCGAAATTCCATTGCATTTCGTATGGAACAAGAACAATGAAAAGCGTTGGACTCCAGGCGAACGCTAGATTGGTAAAACGATATCACGAATGTGCAGGGTGCTGCATTTTGGATGTCCGAATAGGGAACCTCCGAAACTAAGAGGTTTAGCCAAAAACGAGTAATACATTCTAGGGCCCATTTTTTGAAAAAATAATATTGGTTAATACCGCATCCCGCTATCGTCTTTTGTTTTCGACTTATAGACAAAAATTGACATTTTAGCGAAATCTAAAAAAATTCATATATTCGTAATTATAGAAGACACAAATTTGAAATAAAGACATTATACAGACACTTTTTTACGTAGAATTTAATAATGTAGTTAACATTTTTTTTCAGTTGTTTGTTTAGCCGTAATAAAATAAACTTATATTTTTTTAAAATTGGAATCATAGATGGCTATGTCATTTTTAAAAAGCTTGTTTTTTTTCTTATCTAAAAAAATATATTTGTAACAAGTTATTATAATACATTATAATAATTTGTTGCCCATTTGGAGTGAAATAGTTTTTCCATGGCCAACTATTATCAAACACAATATGTATTTCACTTTTTAAATATAGTCATAAAAAAAATATTCTGTTACAAATATATATTTTTTAGATCAGAAAAAAAATAAGCTTTTCAAAATTGCCATAGCCGCCTATGATTTCCAAAAAATACAAGTTTATCTTATTACGGCTAAACTAATAACTGAAAAAAATTGTTAACTACATTATTAAATTCCTCGAAATAAAGTGCCTGTATAATGTCTTTATTTCAAATCCGTATCTTCTATAATAACGAAGATATGATTTTTTTTACATTTCGCCAAAATGTCAACTTTTGTCTGTAAGTCGAAAACAAAGACGATAACTGGATGCGGTCTTAACCAATATTATTTTCTCAAAAAATGTGCCCCAGAATGTATTACTCGTTTTTGGCTAAACCTCTTAGTTTCGGAGATTCCCTATTCGGACATCCAAAATGCAGCACCCTGTACAATGTTTCTGCAACGTCATTCGAGTCATTGACAACTGTCAATGGTCAAGTTTGCGAAACTTTCCAGGAAGCATGTCGACAACTCAATCTACTCGCCGAAGATCGAGAATGGCTCAGATGTTTGACACAAGCAAGTCAAAAAGACATGCCAAAACAATGCGTCGCATGTTCGCGTTTTGGTGTTTTGCCAAGTTGAAGATGCACTTCGATTGTGGAATGAATTCAAACGTTTTATGATCGAAGACTTCACACGCCAAGGAATGGAAGAACGTGACGCCGAAGTCAGAGCACTTGAAAAGATTCAATGCATTCTGATTGTAAACGGTCGAAGACTGTCACATTTTGGTCTAGAAGATCCTCCAGAATACAGACCAAATGTAATCCAGGACGAGATCGACGAGGCCCGAGAAAGAGAGATGGCGAAGCAATGATTGAACAGTTGAACGCTGATCAACGTGACGTCTTTGATATTGTCATGAGAGCTGTTGAAAATGACGACGAAAATCGTCGCTACTTTTTGTGAGCGGTGCAGCTGGCACCGGAAAAACATTCCTCTACAACACACTGATCAGAGTTTTGAATGGTCGAAGAGAGAATGTAATCGCTGTTGCTTGGACGGGCATTGCGGCGTCTCTTTTGAGAAATGGACGAACAGTGCATAGTCGATTCCGATTGCCAGTTCCGATAACAGAAAATTCGACGTCACTTTTGAAAGCTCAATCAAACGAAGCGACATTCATTCGCGAAACTTATCATTTGGGACGAAGTAACAATGACAACACGAACAGCTCTTGAATTAGTCGATCGTACATTGAAAGATTTATGTCGCAACGATCGTCTTTTTGGAGGCAAATGTATCATTCTTGGAGGTGATTTCAAACAGTGCCTTCCTGTTGTCCAAAATGTAGATCGCACTGCGATCGTCGCAAACTGCATCAAATCAAGCATTCTTTGGCGTTCTTTTGAAAACCTTCAGCTGAACATCAACATGAGAGTGCAGCCCGACGAAGTTGAATTTATTGGTTGGCTTGATCAACTTGGTAATGGAACTCTACCAACTGTAGAGAATCGCCAACAACAAGTAACACGTCTTCGACGGGACACAATTCAAATTCCCCAGCATTGTATCATCAATGGACTTGATGAGTTGATTGACAAAATTTTTGGGCAAGACTTTCGACCAGATGCTTTTGTCAATACGGCAATTCTCACTGCAGATTGTCTTCTATCTTAAACAGGATTCAGGCTCCTGTTCGAACGTATCGAAGCGTTGACAGAGTGGTGACAGACAATCCAGCCGAAGCTGCAAATTATCCTGAAGAATTTCTCAATTCACTCACACCATCGGGATTTGCACAGCACGAGCTAACGTTGAAAGAAGGAACCATCGTCATGCTATTGCGAAATCTCAACGTCAGAGCAAATCTTTGTAATGGCACACGATTGGTAATTCGACATTTGAGGGAACGCTTCATTGAAGCAGAAATCATCAATTTTGACGGACAATTGTCTGGTAGAAGGGAGTTTTTGCCGAGAATCGAATTTGAATCTTCAGAGAATGAACCTCTTCCCTTTGTTTTGAAAAGACGGCAGTTGCGATTGTCATATTGTATGACAATCAACAAATCTCAGGGCCAGACATTCGATTCGGTGGGAATTTTTTTGCCTAGACCAGTCTTCACCCATGGTCAGTTGTATGTCGCTTTTTCACGTGCACGTACAATGAATGAAGTATCAGTCTGCCTTGAAAACACGACACGTCAAAGTATCTCCCGAAACAATGATCAAATGTTGGCGTACACAACAAATACTGTGTACAGAGAAGTACTTTAAATTTTGTGTCATTAAAATGACGTCTACAGATTCCATATTTACATATTTGTTCTTGATATCAATTTTTTTTTTTTTGTAAATATTTGGTACTGAACAAATATTTTCGGAATCCGATTCGCTGCTTGCATTGTTGAATCACAATCATCTTAATAATTTCTAACTTAGCTCGAAATTGAGATGTGACCGTTGAAGTCAGGATATTCAATATCATTTGGCATCCGGAGGTTTTCAATATGTATTTATTTTTATTACTGAATTTCTGAATATTTTTCAGAAATTCGATAATAATATAAATACTTTGAAAACTCATTCACTGCTTGCATCGCTGAATTGTAAAGACGTCTTTAGATTTAGTTTTAATTTTTTTTTTTAGGATTTCAACATTTGAAATGGCAATGATGAGATAAAGTAATGATTCTTCAGTTTTCAAATGAGGATGAACCAAAGACTGAGCCATTTCCATTTTTATATATCAGTAAAAACACATCCTGCAACTGAAAATCCAATTCATGACCACTAAACAATCTTTTTTTGACAAGCAGACAAGCGAGAACAGAAAAAAACAGGGAAAAAATGATTTGGTTCCATCTGCAAAAAGTCTGATGTCCTCAACATTGGTTGTCCTTTTCTCAATCTATCAAGATGTAATGTCTGACCCGAATCCTATCACAGAGTGTATAAATACCGAAGACGAGAGGTGTTACAATCCGCAAAATGCTGGAAGCAATCTTATCATTAGTGCTTGTTCGGACATTCTGCATATTCTTAATTCGAGAAGAATTCGCCCTACTTGCAAATTTTGCAATTTTGACAAAAAAAATCGCATAACTCAAAAGCAAAACAAAATTTCGTTCTCAAAATACGATCAAATTTTTATAGTACTTTATATTTATATTAATTAATTATAAATTATAATTATAAATTAATTAATTATTTTTTGGAGATAAATGATTTTAAAAAAACGCTTGGTTCCATACTTTATATTCACCCAGTATAGTAATTATGTCATGACTAACTTATCCGAAATTTATCTGAAGATTGTAAAAGCTAACAACATGGTAAGTTATAAATTATTAAATTATTTAAAAAATATAATTAATTTTGATAAATTTGTTTTTACTTTTATTAGTTTTTTTTTATATTAATAGAGTAAATAATAACTTTTTTATGAACACTTTTTCCACTCCCAAAACAATTCAAGTTCGCCGGAGAAAACGACGGCTTCACCGTCACCACCTTCTCCGCCGGGACCCCCATCAAAGTCGCCGCCACCCCCATCAAAGTCGCCGCCACCCCCCCATCAATGTCGCCGGCAACTGCACCACCGGCAAGTTCGACGGGTGCCACAAAATCAAAACGGTATTTATTCAATTTGAAAGCGCTAAATATATTCTAATTTCAAATGTTATAGTCGTCGCCGAGGGCGGGGTCGGGGCCGCGGCTGCAGCCGGGACCAAAGCCGAAGCCAGGGTGAAACCCTGGCAAGTACCAATGCACAGTCTGCTAATAAGACTGTGCATTAGTACAAAAATATAAATGTGTACAACTACTACATTTATAATAATAAATAATAAATAATTTCGAATTGCGTTTTGCATCTCTCAAATAAGAATTTAATATTTACTTCCAATGAAAACAATTGAGATAAAAATAGTCAGCTATTTTACCGTTATAAATACCGAATATGATATCTTAGATGATAAAAAAAAAGCCCAAGAGTCTATAAAAGCCAAATTAATTATGTCCAATTTTGGATGCTTATAAACAAGTTTATTCCCAATCATATTGTAATCTATCAATTTCATGACATAACAACATCTGGGAACTACATGTTTACTAAAATAAAATTAGCCCCTCAAAAAATTTTTACATACATACCTGAAGAATCGCTTGCATAACTCTATCAGTAGTTATTACAATCAGTTAAGTTATGTGTTGTTATTTCACATTCTTTATTTACTATAAACATACAACACTTATATTATAATATTCAGAAACTAAATAAATAAAAAATTAAGGGTCATTTATTGAAATAGTCATTTCGACAGTAATTTTTAATTTTTATGATTATGCCCCGCTTACGCTGACTTATATTTTATTAAATACATTAAGCTATTTATTATTCAATTAGAGTAAATTATTATTTTTAACATTGAATAACTGTAAATAAAATTGAATGCACTTCGAAAAAAGTCTTCATTTCAGCTTTATGTTTTGACTTATGTAAGGAATCAACCAAAGCTCAACTATATTGAAAATTATAGTTCCAAAATAAAATAAAAATAATTTTGTGTAACCAAAAACATTTGCATAAAATGCTATTTGTGACTATAAACTAAAAAAATAATTACGTATCTGGCACTTCTTTAGTCTCCCCGTCTGTTTTTACATACGCGAAATCTTGAAAAAACAAAATTTGTCATTGACTATTCCCACAAAACGTTTGCACATCCGATATTGTTAAATCTACAGACATTTTTTATAATTTTTACAAGCCAAAACTGAAATTACCCAAAATAAGCCTAAGTGAGCCAAACATTATTTTAAACCGTCTAAAAGACACTTTGCTAAGTAAAAGTAAAGCAATTTATGTTTTTTAAATTTGAGCATTTCTATTTAAAAAATTGATAAACGTTTTTCTTTATTTCTTTAAACATTTCTTTAAGAAATTTTTAAATGTTTTTTGCAAGTCTAGAAATTTTTTAATCCAGTACACACACCTCACACTTTCTTAGTCTCCCCAACTGTCTTTTGTAGCACGATGTTTTGAAACGTCTCGAATGACATTTTATTAAATTTAAGCATTTCTTTAAGAAATTTTTAAATGTTTTTTGCAACTAGAAATTTTTTAAACCAATTCATCTGACACTTTCTTAGTCTCCCCAACTGTCTTTTGTAGTACGATGTTTTGAAACGTCTCGATTGGCATTTTTACTACTAAATTTAAACATTTCCCTAAGATTTTTTCTTCTTCTGAAAATCAAAGTTAGTACATTTAACACTTTCTTTTTACTCCAAGCCAAACTAATTCGAAGTAACCCAAAGTGGCCTAAAGTGACCTGAAGCTACTCAAAGTGACCTAAACATTATTTTTTACAATCTAAAACACACTTTACTAAATAAAAATGAAACTCTTAATCAAATCCGATAGGATTTGACCACATTTACTAGTTAATAATTACTATAAATAAACAAAAAGCGTTTATTAATAGACAATTTTACAATCAATTTGATGCTTACCATTACCATTATCGAAATTGATAAAAAAAACTAAAGGAAGAGAATGCTAATGTTTCAAACACTAATATTTAAAAAAGTTTGGGTGAAACAGAAAAAAAACAATGGGGAGAGTCGGAATTTTCTTAGGGCTTTTGGCGCCAAATTGGCATAATACGTTGCAAATGGCTAAACGAAATGACAACGCATGTGAAATTTTGTAATTTCTTAACGTCGCAAGGCGCACGTGTTGATTTCACAAAGCGCAAAAATCTACATTAAACAAAAAACACTTACCGATCAAGGGCTTTTGTTGCAACGTCGTGTCGACTGGGTAGACCTCCATCACAATGGTGTTTTATGTTTATAATTTTGCAGTTTGAAAATCACCACAAAACCATCACAATATTCACAATCACATAGTCACACCATCAAACCACTACCACAGACCAGCTCACACAACCTCTCAAGCATACAACCATCGACTGACAACCATCTGACAACTACAGAACAGAGAGAATAAGAAATGAAATCTCCCTAGAAAATCACTGGCAACACGAGCCTCTAGTGGTCAAGTGTGTTACTAACACGGATTGGCGCGACATTTAAATAGACCCCCTTCATTTTCAATTATTATTATTATCTTGCAAGTTTGATTTCAAATTTTGTTAAAAATGAAAATAAAAAAAAATCATTTTAAACAAAATTTGAAATGAAACTTGCCATTATTAAATTGTTTCAAAGTAATAAAACAAATTTTTGTCAAACTTTTTTATTGTAAACTATCAATAACAAAATAATACATCAAATCAAATTTCTCTGAAAATTAAATTAACTTATTATTACATAACAAAAAAATCAGTCAGTGTTGGCATATTTTGCCTGTCTGTCCCAGATGTAAAACAAAATAAAACCTTTTCTGCAAGAATTTTCCATAAAAGTATCATCTGCCACAAAAAGATTTGTTTGTGAAATGTCAACAAACTTCTCTTGTGAAGCCAAAACACAGGGCTTGGGAATTACATTTAGATTTAATCTATCCTTTGTCTCATTCTCAAAATCGCGGAGTTCTAAATGATCCTCACATAAACGCCAAAACTTTGAACTTACGGAAACTTCAATTTTGCAGGCATTCCTCCACAATTCGTAAAGCTTTGGGTGTTTAGGGAACGTGAAGAAGTGCTTGTTGGCAAGTCCTTTAACGGGGTTCGGCACGTATCCACTGGTGCAGTCAGGGTACTTGCAGAAATATTTTCGATAACCAGCCATGACAAAAGTTTACTTGAGTAGCAGAAATCAAAAATCCCACTCCAGCCCAAAGAACGATTCCTTTGTAAACAGAAATAAAAATCAAAAAAACGAAGTTTTACCAAGTAAAAAAGATAGTTATCTTTTAATTGGCTTCCAACAGTACGAATTCACTCACCGACAGACTACTGTAAACGAAATTTTATGGTTTTGCTTAAGTAATAAAACAAATAATTACTGAATACTTACGATAACACGCGACAACACACAACAATAAAAGTTTGGCACTTTTTGGCGTATTTTTTGCGCAAACGTAAATGTCATTTTTATGTCAAAAAACAGAAATTCATAAAATCCCTAAATATTAAGCGCTTGTTTTAAAATACGTAACGCTTATTGGTGCTTCCTGTTCACCTCTCTTTAAGTGCAATACCCCCTTGCCCATACTCTCGTGTTGCCAGTGCGCCTATCTCAGCTTCATACCCGTGCTGACAACTGTTGCGTCTTGCGCCACAGATTAGTTGCGTCATTAGGCGTCATCAAACGTCTGGCCCGAGAACTAGATAAGGCGGCAATTTTGAAAACATGTTTTACTTCAATTTATTATTCTTTATTAAAAATAAATCAAAAATACAAAATACCATCGCCGACTCCATTGAAATAATCCTTTTCTCGCCTGGGCATTTTTTGAGATCAACTGATTCCCCGTTGGCCCTATAATCTGGGGAAAATTTTTGACAAATCCAGTTTTTTAGCTTAAAGGGTTCAACCTCATAATATCAATTCTCTCTGGTGTATCTTGTTTTGTTGTATCCTTCCTTCCCAGCTTTTATTAATTGCGTTATTTTTTGTTAATAATTAAAACTCATTCAGTTTTTCCTTAGTAACCCCCGTAACTAAGAAAAAATCGGAATCACTGCTCCAATGCATTTTTTACGAAATGCCCAGGCGGGATATTGATACATTTCATTAAGGAGGCGGTGCAAAATACATGTTGTAGACATACATGTTTTATTTTTAAAATACAATCACATTTTTATATTACTTTAATTTATATTAATTATTATTTTCTGAAGTCAAATAATTAAAAAAAAACCGCTTGGTTGCCTGTATGTACACTGGCGGACACGGAATTTTGGAAGATTTGTCATTCGACTGACATAAAAATGTAAAACGGGCCTTAGGCAACTAACCTTACTTTCGGTTTTAGTAATTTTTATCCTGAGAGCGAGAGAAAAAATGACAACAAATCAAAATAATTTATTGATCTTACCTATATTGCTGGCATTATTGTTTCGGAAAATCGACGCCAAAAATAAATTTCAACTAAAACTTTCAAATTTTAGTTTCAAACGTCAATCATAATGACAATAAAGCGTGGCTTACATTGACATTTTCTGAACTGTCATAAATTTGATGTCCAAAATTCCGTGTATTTATTTATTCCTTCCACTGGAGTCACTCTTTTTCGTGGACTATAAAACCTATTCTATAAAACATATTCGATAATTCTACATCTTCTTTATGTGGTGTGGAAAAAGACAGATCAATGGTGGTATTGGTAACTTCTGGTGGAAGTTCAATTTTCATCTGATCTGAAGAATGTTATGGGTTGAGAAAATTAAGAATTAAAATAGATCAATTTTTAATTTGTTAGTTTATTTACTTGTTAATATGGTATTTTTTGTTAAAACCTAAGTTTTAAAATCTTTACCCACTTTTGGTACCGACTCCGACGACGCATGTTCCCACAACTCCTCACTGTTATATTCGTACGTATATCTTCCTTTAATTAACATAAAGTTAGAAAGTGATGTTATTTTTTAACAGAACTTACCTTGACACATACTAACAAAACGCTATGAGTTGGGGAACAACCTTTTGAATACACCGGAGCTTTTAATTTGGTCTGGCAAAAAGTGGTGGTTGCACATGCAGCCTCTCTTGTAAATTTCACCTGGACTTAGCTTTATAATAGTGATGTTCAGGCTGATAACACCTAAACTTACTTCTTTTTTCAAAAAGTAAATATTTAAGTAATACCTAATACAATCTGTTATTGAAATACGTTAAGAAACTTTAAACGGTGATAGAACTCATCAAAACAAATTACTTTGCTAAGTACCATTTTTTCGAAAACTCAAATTTATACTTACATTTATTTTCACCGCATTCCGTGTCATCGAGTCGTTTATGGATGGCACGGTACGCAAGAAAGTAAATACGGCAAAAACCCAGGCAGATATGTCTTGCAAAAACTTACTGACACAATTTAGTCACGTCCTTCACCTGCATGCGGCCGTGTTTACAATTTACTGGCAAGTGAATTTCCCGTAATTATCGACAAAAATGGTGCAGTACACTAATCCGGAGTTAACAGACATGGTGCTAATCTACGGGGAAGCTTTATCGAATGCTGCTGGAGCGATTTTACGGTCGCCATGTTCAAATTTAGAAAATCGATGGATAGGTCGTAATGGACCAGTTTTATGGCCAGCTCGTTCACCGGACTTAAATCCTTGTGACTTTTTTCTATGGGACCATTTAAAACAGATTGTGTATGAAATTCCAGTTAACACCGTCGAAGAATTAACTGTTCGTGTGAATAATGCAGCCGAGTCAATTCGACGAAATTCCGACATGTTGGTGATAACTAAAACTTCTATGACTCGAAGGGCACAAGCATACATCGATAACGGAGGGCGTCTTTTCGAACATTTAATTTGAAGGTTAGTGCCCTTGATCAAGTGTGGTGCGTAACTTGGAATGTCACTCTCACTTACTACGAATAAAAAATTGGTTTTTGCTTGGCTATCAAGTTTTTATCTTCTTTCGCTTTTAATGTACGCAGGGAGACATTGGCGGGTACTAGAATTTACGTTCAAACTAATTAAAATTTTATCTGGGTTTAGAAAGATTTTTCGAAAAAATGGTAAATAGCAAAGTAACTTGTTTTGATGAGTTCTATCACCGTTTAAATTTTCTTAACGCATTTCAATAACAGACTGTATTAATTCTTGGCTTTCTTAATAAATGTATCAAACTTTTTAGCACATACGGTGTTGCCGGAAATGCTACCAAATTTAGTTTTTCAAATAGAACATCTATGTTTTTTTCCTCGAATCAATAATAATATTTAGTTTTAAGAAGCGAACCTGTTCGTCTCAGTTGTTTTTCAATCTTTTAGCTTCTGCTCTATTTTTATTGCACTTAAAAACACTTCAAGCAGATCTACCAATTCGTCCTAATTATTATCACTCATTATTAAAAATCTCAATAACATTTATTGACAAATTATGCTTTGTCAAAATAACAATTAAACGGTATCCAAGCATATTGCATTTTGCATAAAGACCTTGACAAGTAAAATCCGCCTACGTTGCAAAATTTGCTAATGAAATTCTAAAATTTAAATTGTTTTCTGAGTACATTATGTAAAGTAAAATGTAATAAATAATTGTACACCGTATTTTTCATGCCAATTATTATTGTTTCGAGCGAAAAGCATAGGTGTTCCATTTCAAAAAATTAATTTGGTAGTATTTCCGGTTAGACCGGATGTGCCAAAAAAATTTGATGAATTTACAAAGAAAGCCAGGAATGAATAGTAGTATTTGAAAATTTAGTAGAGCGAACACCCTGTATACCCCAGAAAAAATGACTATTTTCAACACAAACAAGCACTTTTTGGAAACATCAAACATACTTTCAATGCTTTCAATGATTTTTTTATTGACGCACCTTTTGCTGCAACGTCTCAGTTGCCTACTTTTATTGATTTACATCAAATTAAAGCTTTTATTAATACATCAACTTTTTGTTCGAATGGAAAATCGTTCTTCTTACAAGGCTTAAATCATAATGACATTTTGGGTCTTATGAAAAGCTTAAATAATACTACTTCATCTGGAGAAGACGAAATATCTAATTCTCTGTTAAAAATAATAGCACCTTTTATAGCAATTTCTCTGACTCACATTGTTAATCTTTCTTTTCAACAGGGTGTGTTCCCCCCACTAAACTAAAAATAGTAAATGTCATACCACTTCATAAAAAAGGTCCATCTAATAACATCATTAACTATAGGGCTATTAGTCTGTGTTCTAGCATCTCAAAAGTTTTTGAATTGGCAGTAAATAATCAATTAGTTAAGTACTTTACTTCAAATAACCTCTTCTCAGCCTGTCAACATGGTTTTCATAAAAATAAAAGCTTAGATACGGCTTTAAATAACTTTATTGGCGCCATTATCTCTACTGTAGATCAAGGAGATTTAGCACTTGGACTTTTCGTAGATTTTACCAAAGCTTTTGATACGGTTAATCATGAAATATTATTGATGAAACTTGAATCTTATGGTAAAAGGGGTGTTGCTCTACAGTGGTTATCAAGCTACCCACTAACAGATTTCAGCAAGTTAAATTTGGGTCAAAAACTTCCTATAAAAAAGAAATAAATCAAGGGGTTCCACAGGGTTCTATTCTGGGGCCTACGTTATTTATAATATATAAGGGATTTTTCACGAGTGATAATGAGCCTGACCAAATGTGAACTGCAGCCAACAATACATTTGCATAGGCTTTATGGGTTTTGATTATGAATTTTAAAATTAATAAAACATAGTTATCGCTGATTTTTGACATCAAATGTCAGCGGAAACTTTGACAAGTTTAAGTTTTATTCCTTTTGAGTGAAATAATGTTCACGTTAGAGCAGAAATTTTTTATTGTTGTACAAGAGGAAAACGGTGAATGGTCATTTTCACTTTCAGTTTGTGTGGTAAATGTCCAGCCCAGATTCCCAGCCAACGTGTTGCCAACTGTAGAGTCGCCTACTCTAATTTATTTTTTTTATAGCACGGTTTTTTACAGGCATACGTTTTCTGATCCAAGGACAAATTATCTTCATCGCTCGATATTTGGTCAAATGGTTCCAAAGTTATTACAAAAAAAAAATCAAATTTTCATACCCAAATTCCGAGGGCCGTAAAAATCCTATCAGTAGAAATAGAACACAAGTTTTTATTTAAATTAATTTTATACAGGTCATTTTTGAGGTTCAAATATTGCTTCATATTTATGAATGAACCTGTAGTAAGGCCCCTTTCTCATTTAAAGTCTGGTTTACACAGTCATGGCCTACGGTTATGCCAATTTCATTAAAATTAATTATTTCTTCAGTTGTACCTCAATAAAAAAAGAAAATTTAGAATAATTACCAACTCAAAAACACATAGGTTCACAACAATTCATCAAACGATCATTCTTATCGGTTTTTACCTTCTTATCAAAATTAAAGCCTACAAAATTTCCTACAAAAATAGTCTTCTGACTTACCGTAAGCGAGTTATAGGGCTGACAAAAAACATCATTTAAAAAAAATGTGTTTTATCCGCATTTAAAACAGAATTAATCTTGTTATTTGAAAAAACTGACAGTAAACTGAATTTATTGGGTATGCAAAGAATAATTTTACTAGAAAATTTTGTAGGATTTTTTTCCACTGATTTGTCTAATTTGACTGGGCTATAATAAAAGGTGTCAAAAAAAATCTTCAATTTACAAAACCCGGATTAAAACAAATATAACGATTAATTTTGCTTTATATTTTTAAAATTTTATTTGAATTTTGCCACCACTTTATCTAGTTCTGCGCAGCCGCCTGAGTAATTTCTCTTTTCCGGTGAAGTTTGTGTTGCTGTTGTCGGTACGTATTATCTGAATTTTTAATTTTACAATCATCTGCAAATTTATCACACTATTCCTATTTTTCTCAACCCCAATCAATTATAAATCATGCATTCTCACAATTTCCACTTATATCGCCCCAAATTTTATACAATAACACAGATTTTGAGTTAACATAACCCCACTTTTCATCTCCGACCTGTCCAAACTTGTCTGATCAAAACCCTCGACTTGTTTCAGGAGTGACAAACAGTGTTTGACATGAAGTTCAACAAATTAGTTACTGCTTCGAGAAGCAAAAATAGGAAACGGCATTTCACGGCGCCGTCTCATGTCAGGAGGCGACTTATGTCTGCCCCCTTGTCGAAAGAACTGAGACAGAAGTACAACGTGCGTACGATGCCCATACGCAAAGATGACGAAGTTCAAGTAAGTGGAGATTTGTCTACTGGTTTTAGTTACCAACAGTGAAAATTTTAGGTAGTGAGGGGCCACTACAAGGGACAGCAAGTAGGCAAAGTTGTCCAAGTGTACAGGAAAAAGTTCGTTATTTACATTGAACGAATTCAAAGAGAAAAGGCCAATGGGGCTACTGTTTACGTTGGAATCCATCCTTCCAAGGTAAAAAATTGTTTGACTTTCTTACAATTTCAATAATAGTAAAAAAATGATGATTATAAACCATTCGTAGACCATAAGTATTGACTGCATTGTCGCCACTTGCTAAGGTTCTCTTTTCAAGTGTGTTGGCTTTGTTTTTGTCAACTTATGACATGGTGAGAAATGGCTCTGACTCCCATTTTCGCACATTTTTTTTTTTTTGAATAGTCTTGATTTTGTACTAATTTGTTGCATTTTAGGCCGTAATTGTTAAACTTAAAATGGACAAGGATAGGAAGAAGATCATTGACCGCAGAGCCAAGGGCAGATTGGCCGCTTTGGGCAAAGACAAGGGCAAATACACAGAAGAATCAGCGTCGGCAACAGCTGTTGAGACATCTTAACTTTTGTGTATTTATTATAATAAAAGAAAATTTGTATTAATTGTTTTATTCGATTTTTGGAAAATATTTACGCAAGTTATCATTGACCCCTTCCCGATTTCGGGCCAATTCAATAGCATAGAACTGAATTCGTGTCACTAGCATTGTGTTGTCTTCTGTGTAGTCCTTGGATGCATCACTGCGTAATAAAGTCCCAAAACTGTAGTCTTCAACACACTTTTTGAACTTTTCACAAAAAGGTCGCCATTTGGCTTTACTTTTCTCACTTTTCAGTTCATTTTCGTTGATAATGTTTATTCGCAAATGTGGAAATTCGTCGCGAAATTCCTTATAAATTATGTTGTCTATTGGCGTCAGTTTGAGGTATTTCGGGTCAACTGAACATAAAATCTGGAACGTCAATTTAATAATTTGATAATTAGGTTCAATTCAATTACATTAAAGTAGATTTCTGCATGCTCATAGGCCTTTATTGCCCACATTGTTTCCAAAGTTTGGTCATTTTCGAATTCTTCGGCAGGACGAGTCAGAATGTCCTAAAAACAAAAATTAAATAAATTCCTATTCAAACAATAATAAACAATTACCATAATATCACAAAATTGATTAATACAGTTACAGAAAAAATTGTTTTGAATGGTCACTCCCCACGTGTTTTTTTTTCGATGACAGCAAGGGAAACTAACTGACAAAATTTAAATTCCCTGAATGTTACTAAAAAATATTAATTTACAAAAACAATCTGAATAACTGTATTTTTATAAACTTAAATGTGTTAATAGTCTTTTAATTGTATTTTAAAGTTAAAGTTAAAAAGCAATTTAATTATAAAAATTGTTTAATGAGTACAGTCAACCAGTTGAATATTGCAAAAGAAAACTTTTAGAAAATTGGAATTAATTACTGTTAATTGTAAATGCCAATAAACATAATTAATAACTGATTGCTAACCTCGGTGAAGGTAGCAAAATTTTTCTTGTAGAGAAGAGCGAAATTACAGTCGACCAAAAGTTGGCTCCAGTCTAGGGAATTTTGACGCTACAATCTAGGGACAAGCGCTTGACCTTATCTCTGCTGGTATCACTGCACCGAGATCAATCTTAACCTCCAAAACGTCAATTGTAAAACTTGATTTATTGAAAAATATTCGACTTGATTTTTGATAATAATGTCGAAACCTAATTTAAAATCCGTAATCGAATTAAAGAGAGAAGTTGCGCGTATGGAAGAAGTCGCCAATTTGCTCCGAATGGAAAACTTTGAATATGCCCTCAAGATCAATGTAAATCTTTTGATTCCTTGATTGCGATCATTTCTTACAGTTTTTATTTTCAGCGAATGGAAAATATCATTGGAAATATGCAAGCCGTCACTAAGGACCATCCTGCAAAACTTGTAGAACTCTCTGATTGTTTATTCAAAATTATTCATACATGTAATGAAGTGAATCCACCGGCTACAGTTTCGGGGGCCCGTATGAAAATTACAGTTGTTTTAAATTCGTACTAAAGATTTTTTAATTTCAGGAGATGCTCCTAATGACCAGACCCAAATTTCCATCAAGGCCACTCCCGCTTCACCAGCGACAAAATCAAGCAAAGCCCATGTGGTTAAACCCCATATGGTAAATGGACACATACTATACATTCCCACCATAAATCTCACCCGATTAAGTGAAAATAATTCATTGCAGAAGGAAAATAACAACTCCTTGGTATATTTTGTGTGTTTAACATTTTCAATTTAGACGTTTGATTATTATAGGGGGAAGATTCGTCATTAAGGGGGCCAGCAGCACAGTCGACTTCGGCTGAAATGATTGGTGAGTGGCACAAGTAAAAGTGAATTTGCTAACTTTTTTTTTTTTTTAGAGACTGAAAATAACTCAACTCGTGAGTTCCATAGCGGCAGCCAGTGAGTTATAAGTAACTCAAAAATTGAATCGATTGTATTTTTTTTTTGTTTGTTTAGGAGTTCACATTTGGAGGATATTTCTGAAGCGTCCACGTCAAAATCGCCTTCGCATTCAACTGTTCTTTCAGGGACTTTTCAAGAGGTAAGTGTGTATTTTTTAGTAAAGTTGGTAGTTCCCAATTTTATACATATTTAAAAATATCAGGGTGACTATAAATGATTGTAATCTTTTCCTCAAGTTGATGTCAAATTTAAAATTTTAGTTTGGCAACTTTAACTTTCAAATTCAAATGTCAAACTTTTATAGGTCATTGTCATTAAGGGTGTTATGCAGTGAAGTAAAATTTCAGTTTTCAGAAATATGCAACCCAAATTGCAGGGCGTTTAGGCTTGCACTGGCAGCTGTCAATCAAGGGATTAAAAGACCGCCTGTGGCGACGGTCGCTAAGAGCACACCAGACAGAACCTTTTAAAATAATCTTAGTAAAATTTTCGGAATGTGCTCTTTCACTTATTTTCATATATGATAATAATACTAATAATAATAACAAAATGCCAAGTTGCATTGTTAAATACTTAATGAAGATAAATAATCTTTTATAAACCGAACACAAATAAAAAAGAAATTATAAGGACCATGAATGACTTTACATTCACACAAAATATTTTATTAGACTTAGCAAACACTATACACTATAAAACAAAATTACACATTTACACATACAGAGTGCCAATTTTAAAACTGGCAATCGGCGATATTTCTAGAACTGAAAGTTATCGAGAAACCGTTTCGGTGAAGCCTTTGAAGCCTTGAAGCCACAGCCACCTCAAGTTGAATATTTTAAATGGCACTACCCTACTTCTGATACATCAGTAAATAAAGTAATTAATTAAAAACATTCAAAATATTTCGTCTCCTTAGTGCAACAACTAGATAACTTGAAATTTATAGTTTTGAGTAACTGCAGTTTAAAAATTTAAAAGACAAAAAACTACATCTTGAAAGTTGCACTAAGGAGACGATTTTTAGATCACATATTTTTATGTGTAAGAGGTCAGACTTATTTTTTCTATACTTGACCGCACTTACTACAGCCGTTCGAAATTTTAATACATGCCGTAATAAAATTCTAATTTTTGGACTGAGTTTAGCGCATTTGGCCAATTCTTTTATTACAATTTATTACAATAATTTCGCAAGATATGGTTTCTACACTCGATTTTTTCAATATAATAATCCGGGCCATATGGTTTTATATTTTTTATTTTATTATAAACACTACTATCACCATCTCCTATAATTCGTTTATACCATTTCTACCGAACACATAAAACTATCTAAAATAATTTGTGCCTCCATCGCTGTCGATGTGCCTTCCCAATTTTTAAAACATGCATGTGGTGGTATGTCAATATTTTTGTCAGAATAATTTTTGCAATATTGACAATACTTATTTTTAATACCAACATACAAAATTTTTTTGGTTTTTGCACCAATTATGGAAGCAACACCAGAAGAAGCAGTAACCCGTTTAGTAATTTCTGCCAAAAAGAGAAAGTTTTTTTTTTTAATTTCAGGATTAACTAAATCAAATTTCTAACGAATTCTTGTATTATGATAGTTTTCTTAGAAGAACCCAAAATTATGTTAGAAATTAGTCTTTAACTAATAAGCAGTGCTAAATCTCAAAAAATGCAAATTTAGAGCGAGATATTTTTATATTGTAAAGAGTTTTCTTAGAAGAATTCAATAATTTGCTACATAAAAAAGCACTTTAGAGGAAAAATTTTTTTTTTAAATTTCCAACGTATACCTGATTTTTTTAAACTAAAATTATGTTAGAAATTAGTTTTTAACTAATAATCAGTGCTAATTTAGAGCGAAATTTATTTATGTCTTACAAGATTCGTTTCCCCTATCCGGGGACACTGTGTATCTGCTTCGACTTCTGTTGTCATTCATTTAGCGTTTTTAAACGTCGAATAATTCGCGAATTAAAATTTGAATGCAGTTAAATGTTCTATAAATTGGCCACAATGCTACTAGATTTAAAAAAATGTAGCTAAAAGCAGATATCATCAGTTTGAAATTCAACAAAAAGGAAAGCTTTTTGCAGGTACCGCTTGTGTAAAATCATTATTAGGGGTTAAGCGCTCTATGGGGGGGTAATAACGGCTGTAAATCATGGAAGAAGCTTGAGATTTTCGGTCCAAGGGTAATGGGGGTTGCATCCAATTTTTAAAGTTTTTTTGTAATTTAGCTTGTATTATAAAAAAAAATTGAACGTAGCGAGGTGCATATTTTAATTATCTACATGTCAATAAAAAAAATTGTTTTAAGATGTTGCACCGTTACAAAGAAAAACCTGGGCAAAGTTTTACAATAATGGTAATTTTTTAGAGAATCTAAGTAATATTTTGAAAAAAATTACATCATAGCGGGGTACGTTATGCTATTATTTACAGATAGAGACGTGGATCTTGTTGTAGAATTAAAAAATACAGATTTTACACATGGGTGAAATTTGTATATTTTCCCGTATAAATTTTAGACACTAATGGAGAGCCTTAATTTGCGGCGGGCGATTGCTGATTTAGCCGTCACCTGAAACATTCTGATGTAACAAATTATAAGGATTACCAACAATTCAGGGTTGCCAATAGATTTTTTTGTCACAAACATTAATATTCACCCGGTATACAGGGTGTTTCACATAACTTTACGAGGCTTGCGCCTAATGTACGCACCCAAATATAAAAAATTCACAAAACACTAGATACAAAAAATACATATTTACTTATTTAATTTTTGGAAACCCATGACAGTAGTTGTCAAACTAATCACTTTCATTAATAGTCATAAACTGCAGTTTTTCAAAAACAATTATCATTTGTTCTATCAAGAGACGGCATTAATATGATTCTAGTTTATCTATCTTAATCACTAACTAACTAAAAATGTTGTAATTTTTGAAAGGGTGAACAAACTAGAGAAGATTATCCAATTTTTAAAAATTTGGAATCGAGTTCGTATGGGAATATGTATTGTTGATTGTATCTTACAGGCGCATGCCTTGTAAAATTATGTGAAACACACTGTATAATACTCCCTCCGTTCCAAAATAATTGCCCGATTTTAGTTTTTTAATAATAGATTGTTGAAATAATTAAATTAAATCAGTATCAGTAGTTAATCTACATATGTATAGGTTGTTCCAATGAAAACGAGCCACTCCGAATATCTCAGAAAGTAGAAAGACTGCAAAAAGGTCAATTTTGTTTCCGAGGGGGACATTCTGTGACGTAATTTTTAAAGCACCACCAGTAACCCCCACACACCCTAACTTTAAAAGTTTAAATAGCACTACCCTACTTGTGGCACATCAAATGATTTTATATTGCGGCCCTGTGTGTCCCCGTTTTGTAATTATTGTTTGTTGCTTTTTAAATTGCTTAGCTCTTTACGGGAATTGATGTGAATCGATCGTTAATTTGCATTTATTCGATGAGAAAAGGCGAAAAGAATTTTTTTTTCTTTAATGGTCAATCTAATCTAAATTTTCAGTTGAGGTTAACGCGCACCGAGTGGGGCTCACGGGGGCTGCGTCTCCGATGGGGCTTACGGGAGCTGTGCCCCCGAAGGGGCTCACGAGGGCAACGCCCCCGATTAGGGTTTACGGAGGCTGCGTCCCTGAGTGGGGCTTACGGGGGCTGCGCACCCGATGGGGCTCACTCGATTCAAGATTAACGCCCCACGGCGGCCACTCTAACTCTAACCGGTCTCCCATGCGATGCCGTGTTGGTTAGAGGTGTGTAATATGCGGTCATAACCTCACTTTTCCCGAATTTTAGTGATAACAGGCGTTTCCGTCAGCCGATCGGCTCCAAAATCAATTGGGTTCTTAAGGCGGCCAAGGGGCACCTATTGGCCAAATGTCATCGAAAAAGAATGATTCTGAGAGTTATCGCGGTTCGCAGAAATACCGGACAGACAGACAAAAATTTCACTTTTTTTTTCGACGTAGAATCGATTGGTACAAGTTTCATTGCGATACGACTTCAAATGGCCGAGAAAAAAATTTTCTTAACAAGCTTTTCAAAACTTTTTACCAAAATTGTATAAAAAAAATGTATATTTTTTTTACCAGGAACATGAAAAAAATGTTTAAAAAATTCTATTTGTCGAAAAATTTTGATATTTACTTTTTGACATTTGACATTATTTTATGTCTATTTAATGATACTGATGATCTTGTATATGTTTTTTTACAATTATTTAGTAAAGGGACTAAATTTTGCCAATAAAAGCCACAAATAACCTCGTTACAGAGTTACAATTTAGGATACAGCTTCCTTGTTTCCTTTTTTAATAGCCTATAACAAAAAAACTCGGAAAATTATTTTTCCAAAAGAAATAAATAGAGTCAAAGTGCAAAATTTAAACCCTCATAACTTCGAAATTTTTATAAATAATTTTTTTTTAACATTTTTCCCATGTTCCTGGTATCTTACCTTATATGGCATTTTTCTCTGGGGCGCGAGTTCTGGCGCACTGTATTATTGTTTAATTAATGAAAAAAAATCATATTCTGTCTCGTGATTATCTACATACTCGTATAATAATTTTTAATTTCCAACTTAATTTATTTAAGGTGAAAATTTACCTTAACCAAGTGAGCCAAGAAAGTATTAACGAAGATTCAAGAAAATCTATTTCCCCAAAACGACGATCCCATCGACACAAGTGAGTACAGTGCATTTTTGTTTTGTAAAATAGCTACAGGGTGTTATGTAAATAGACCAAAATCTATAAGGAATTCTTCCGTCAAGCAAGACTGTTAACGATAAAACGTATTTTCTTTTTTAAATGTTTAAATTTGCAAGTTATAACTTTTTGAATGGGACCAACTAAAAGGAGAAAATAAAATATGGAATCAAGTAACAATATGTTTAAATTTTGACAATTATCAATGTTGAAAGATGCGTTCAGGGACGACGCAACTGGGGTAGTCATAATTTACGTGTAAGAAATAAAATATTGATTCGAAATGTTTCACAAGAATGACAAATAATTAAACTAAAGTTAGCTCTAATAGATTTTTTGATAACAAATATTTAAAGTCGTTTTCTTGATTTTAACAAAATCCGATTAAAAACTTGTACCTTAGTGTTAATATTGTTAATCGACTTCAAAATTTCTTTAGAAATCGAATTCGTTTATTAGAATTTGCACTGGAACTTTGTCTCTTCCAAATTGCTCTGTTTTTTTTTTTCGAACTTCGAAATCTACAGGAATAAGATCAAAGATTGTTGAGATCTAACACCTTATTCTTACAGTAAGCTATTTTGAAACTTTTCATCACAAATCAGCAACAAATCTGCTTATTTTTGAATAAGTAATAATTATTTACATTTACTGACGCCACTGTTTTGACACTGACAGGAAAAAAATATGATTAGAATGTTTTTGATCACAAAATACTAGATATAGCTTGTTCCAAATCTGGTGGCGAACTGACGTTGTCAAAAATGACTGAATTTTGACACCAAACATATGTTTACTATTAAAAAAAATATTGTTCATAGGCGTCGTATGAAATAATATTTCAAAACCACTGTTATTTTTTAAAAAATTATAATAAGTAGGTACTCGTACATAAGATGAAGAATAATGAACAAATTATTAAATTGTTAACGCATGAAAAGAATTTTCAAAAATGATATTCCTAACAATCCTTGTCTTCAAATTTTTTTAAGAAAAAAAGTACGCCCATGTATTTTTTTACCTTAAGCAAGTGGGCGCACTCCAAGTGTCTTTTCTGTCACTGTCAGTACGCCACCAGATATGGAATAAGCTCTACATACATCATCTTAAGCAAAAGAAATTTTTCTGATTGGGTAATTTGAAAGAGCTTTTTGTCTTAAACAAAATACACAAAAACAAAAATTATTCAAACATATTAATAATCATACACGCCACCCAAGAGATTTTGGTCTATTTACATGACACGCGATGTAGCTTCTGTATAAAATAAAAATAATTTTAATTTTTTGAAAGAAAATGATTCTGTTATAATTTTTCATAATACCATACTGTTAAATGTGCTTTATCAAATCTCTGTGTTTAATCGATATGTAGGTCAAAGCATCCACGGCCCTTATTTTTTTGACACACAATATTATCTTTATTAAAATTTTAATAAGTACAGAATTTTAATTGAAGTATCTTTAAATATTTCAAAATTGTCAAATAGGTCGTCCCATTTTGTTTTGTTATATTTGTGGAAGGTGTGCTATGAAAAAACAATTCCAAATTTTTTTGTATATTTTTTATTTTAGACAGATGGAATTATTCAACCATAAACAGAACTGTGATCTATATTTTCATATCACGTAAAAAAATTAAACAACTCAAAAAGTTTTTTCACGTTGTTAGAGAGTTTTTGCAAACCGTAAAAAAGTTTAACGTATTATGACAAATGGTCGTTGCTAAGAAATCAAAAAAATAAGTCATTTACGTAAACGTCTTTGAATTGACGAAATACGCCTTTTGTCCTTGAAAGACGTACATACACACGACAATTAAATGACGTTGTCGTTAAGGTTAACGTTAAACTAATCGGTTTGCAAAAACTCTCTATTATGAAAAGTACTGAACGCCACACGACCGAAAAGCAAATAACGATTATAAAACCTCGGCTATCGCCTTGATTTTACAATATTCAACCGCATCTGTTATTTGCTTCTTATCGGCCTTATAACGTTAATAACAGAAGAACTGTAATGTCCACATAAGTCTTTCTAAATATGTATATCCACAGCTCTAACTATTTGTATGATCAACTTATTTCAATAAATCTGTTTTATATTCAATAAATTAAGATGAACTGTGCACCATTTTAACTACTAATTTATCATTTTTTGTTTTTTAGGTCTGCTGCAGTATCGAGCTCTGTCACTAAAAGAAAATACAAGCGAAGATAAATTTGTTACTGCAATTGTTAAGTATATGGATTAATTTATTTATCACATTTTTCTTACATGTATCTGGTTTCTGTTACTCGAATATAATCTCTTTGGTCCCTAATAAAGTGATAGGTAAATAATACTGATTTCCTAAGTAAAATATTGTAAATGCTAGGTAAAATAATCTAAATGCTTGGTAGTAGTGCTATGTAAGAAAATACTATTTGTTAAGAGTAAAAAAAATTGGAACCAATTTTTATCTTTTAGAGCATTTTTTGGGTCAATCTAGCGAACTCTCAACCGATTTTTCACTTAAAATCATTCACAAGAATATTATTTATTGTGGGTATTTATTTATTCATGTATTCGTGTATTACTGAACATCATTTATTATTTTACTGAATAATTGCATCATTTTGTTGTCCTGTTTTTTATTTTGTTAATGAGGATCTATTATTTAACTACTTCTACTGAACACTGTTTTTACTGAATAAAAATATTTGACGTACAGTACAGTACCGTGCATTTAATTTGCCTTTTCTTTTTTTGTTTTTTTGGTTTGTTTTGTAATCGTTTTCTGTACTAAAGCTTTATTTTGCATTTAGCATTTACTGTATTCACCAAGTGTTTACTATTTTTACTTAGCAAATGTGTTTAGCATTTAATTTGTTCCCAATCTATTACAACCTTTAACGTGTTTTATTACTATTTTCTTAAATGATTTAAACAACAGGTAGATAAGTATTGAAAATGTGATACACAAGGTTATCCGCAATATAATCTGACATTGAAAATATTGAACAAGTTTTACGTTTGAAGACCTAGACCCCACATAAATTAATTATTTTTAAATACCATAAAGCATAATACCTGTTCTTATCAGATAAAGTAAATTAACAAATTGCATTCCACATTAAATATTTACTTCAATTACTTTGCGATATCGTATTTATTTAAACTTTTACATAGTGACCCGGCTTTATCATATTATCGTGTTATTAATCATGTTTTTTTTTCATCGACGGTGGCATCATTAATCAATATCTTATTAAGTAATGATGTTTTATTGCAACATAATGACGCAAAAATAACAGATAATTAGCACTGTTTATTCAAAATCTGTATCTAAGGGATTAATTAATGTTTTTGCTCATTTTTGAACCATTGTTTTCTTTCAAACTGCTCTTTTTTAAAGAACTGAAGTGCAGTAGCCCCGATTATCGGAAGTCCATGCTATCCGGTCACAAAATCGATTTTTATCTGGAAGAATTTGGCTTTATTTTTTTTGTAGAGATTCTCAGAAGCGATAAAAATTTTTTTTTTTTTGGTGTTCATGTTTTTCTTTTTAATTAAAGTTGTTGGCGTTTTTTCCAAAGCACTCTCCGTAAAAACGCTTTTTCATAATTTTGATTAGCATGTCAAACTTGATCACATCGTTGGAAAAAAAGTCTACAAAAATACAGACATCGAATATGGCGTCCATAAGAAAATCTAAGTTTGAGTGTTGTAACTCTGACATCAAGAGCGCCTTGGAAAGTACGATGACAGATTTAAATTCCTTATAAAAAAGTGCCTTAAGAACGTCCTAGTTAAAACGTCTAGGATAGAAAATGTTGCACCTATTGCAGAAAAGAATTTGCAATAATCTGAAATCAGTAAAAACTTATGTTTGTCTCAGTCGCACACCACAGCTCAGTATAAAAATAAGTAAAAAAACAATGCTGTCGTCTTTTAATTATAACATTTACAAGACAAAACTAGAAATGTCATTGAATTAAATTACAATGTTCTGCAAAGTTCATTCTTTAATCCAAACAAAAATTCGTTGAAATCTGACAAATTTTAGGTGTCCGGTTAATTTTGGCGGCCAGTACTTAATACGTATGTAAAAAAAATGTAAATATTTGTCTTGCTTTTCTAAGTATTTTATACAGTATGTCCCCGGATTGGAAAAAAAAATATCTTTGATTTTACGTCAAAACTACAAAGAAATAACATTTATTGCTTGATCTAAAACGGACAAATCTAAAATTAAAACTTATTATTCTAACTCATTCTAAAGAAAAGTTTACAACATGAAAAAAAAAAAAAACAAAATTTATATTAAAGTAAAATTTGGTCATTTACTACACAGTAAAAATCCTTTTAAACAATTTTAGTAACTAAAACTAACTGACTATAAACTAAATTAGTTATAGCCAAAAAAAAATTAATAAGTAAAATTGCCAAGTTTTACGTGAATGTTCTTTATAAATCTTATACATATTATTGTGATGTGTTTGTTGCACGTTTAAAAATGAAATGCAATACCCACTCAACCCAATTATTTCGCCAGATGGTATTAAATAAAATAAAATAAATAAATAATAATAAAATAAAAAATAAAATTAAACTAAATCAAGAGATTGTGATCAGGATGGGACATTTATTACTTTCTTCGGTGCTACTGACGATACTCTGACAGCCGAGGGTCTAGAGTAAACTTTTCAAGGCCAACAAAGTTCCATACGGCTACATTAAATTTTTCGTATTTTCCGGAATTTTGGCTTAACCGGAAAGAGTCAGATCCACATTAGTACAAACAATAAAACGTTGCAAAGTTCCATTATTCTTAATTGACCAAATAGTAAACCTTTTCGTAAAATGTGGTTTATTATAATTAAAGTAAATATTGTCGTATCAACAAAAAATTACTACCTAGGATTTAGGAATATTTGTGAATAGGTTGCTATACATTTTGTTAGATTGGTTTCTGGTGACAAATAAAAGATATCGTAACTAGTGTCAAAATTTAGGTTAAGACATCTGTCAGCTTGTATGGATAATTTAATTGATAGTTGACAGCAGGTTGACAGAAAACGTCAACCGACAACAAGGGGTAACCAATTTTAGGCATACAAAAATTCTAGTTACAAATAACATCAAAAACGTAAGTTCAAATCCTAGGTGGTAATTTCTTGTTGACAAATCTATAGGTGAAATTATTTGTAAATGTTTTTAGCTTAGTTGAGAATATTAAATAATTTACAACATGGAGTAAAATTAGTATCTAGCATTTATTTGCATTATTAAATTCTATTAAAGTCAAAAGTGTGTAAATAGGTTTCACTGTTCAAATATTTTCAAACGTTTAATGATAATATTGCAACTCATTGAACAAATAAATACAGGAATTGTGTTTGTGACAAGTGTACACGCAAATGATAAAATTACTGTATTGTTATTACTACCATTATACAAAGAGATTGCTAAATAAATAACAAAATGCTGTAGTTTTTTATTACGTACAATTGCAGAATTAAAATTTCGGGCAGTATTGTCATTTTCACAATGTAAACTGTAAAACAACTTTTACATTAATAACCTTATTTTTGTCATTGACTTGTCATTTTGACTTAAAAAGTAGCGTCACTGACATAAAAGTCTAATTGTCAGTCATGAATGTCATGATGACAGTAAAAGGTAGTTACAGTGAACTTTTTGAAGTGGCAGAAAAATGCTGCCCGAAATTTTAATTCCGTAACTGTACATACTTAATTATTTTTTTGGCCGACAAATGTAATTGACATATTTTTGACAGCAACGGTATCTGATTATTACAAAGCATTTGTGCGGTTTTGTACACGCAGGCAACGGTTGGTTTAATTATTCAAACAATGGTATCAAACTTGTTATAATTACTACGTTTCCATGAGGAATTGAATTCGAATTGAAAACGGTATTGGGATTGAGTCCGTGTGTGTTTCCATGAAGTAGTTTGTACTCTTTTTTTTTGGAAAAAAAAGCAAAAAAATTAAATCAAAATGACTTCACACAACGACAGCTTTTCAACATCAACTTTTTGACACAAACCCGGCAAAGTACGGTTGGATTCAGTACGATACTGTTTCCATAAATAAAATCGTACTTTCAATCCCGATGCGATCCCAGAATTTACCGTATCGACCTTGAGATCCAAATCAATTTCAATACCGATTTTAAAGTGTTTCCATGGCAGTATTGAATCTCAATACCGTTTTCAATTCGAATTCAATTCCTCATGGAAACGTAGTAATTATTTCACATACAAATCCTTTGATCTATGGGGAATCAATTTTGCCTGAGTAGTTTCAAATTCTTGTAAAATTTCTTCTGAATAAACGTTTTCTGCTTCAGAAATGTTCATTTCGAAAAATGAGTGTTTTTTAAACAAACGCAGTAACCTTAACAACATCAAAATAGTTACCTTTCTACACAACACTAAAATTTGCATGGACACAAATTTTAATTGATTACCTTTAAGGAATTCTAAATATTTGTTTGAATCTTTTAGAAATTAATACGTAAATAACTATTTTTCTTTATCTATGTAACTAGTGGAAAGTTATTAGTAAAGTTAATAATGTGTAGAATCTTTCGTTTTAAAAACTGAAAAGTAAAATTTTGCACCAATATCCAAAGTTTTGATTTATCTTTAGATATGGTTTTTAGTGAACTTGTCTTATATTATTGTTTTGTTTGAGTCTGTAATTTTTTTTAATTTTTTTTTTTCAAAATTATAAATTATCACTATCTGTATGCAAATTAATTTTGATTTTTAAACACGTTCTAAGTCTAAGCTCTAAGCTTTTAGTACAAATGCAAAAAAATACAAGTTCATACCGATGAAAAAATAAACAATAACGACACAAAGTCAAATTTCTTACTTGAATTTTACTTTTTTTTCATGAATTTGCAGATAATCAAACAAATGAATAAAATAAAGGGACTTTCTAAACGTGTTGTACACTATATTTTTTGCATAATGCACCCTAAAGATAAAGACCAATATTGAAACACAGAATAACGACTAAAAGGTTACAATAAAACTTAAACTCTTGAATTAATCCTCTAACAGACTCTTATCGTAGATTTTATGTATAAAAATAAACCCAAAAAATACCAAAACAAGAAGATAACAATAAATAACCTTTTAATCTGCGAATCAAAATATTAAACACACCTGACATTTATTAATATTTTTAATATCAGGTATTACAAAAAACAAATATTTTTGCACTTTTCCTTTAGCTTTACATAACTTGAAGGCATTTGGTACAGTTTAACAATCACCGATTTCGTCATAAAAATACGTCAAAACCAAATTGAAAAACAAGCTCCGATAAAGAGTCCCAAATTATCACTTTTACAAATACAAGGTTACACGCTTATTGTTGATCAGTTGATCTGATGTCAGTCGAAGGTAGGCCGTCCATCTGTAACCATCCAGCAAAATGAACAGTTTATTTAAAATAACAAAAACGGTAAGGAGACTCATACATATTTTTTCTCCCATTAACAATTTTCCCCAGCTTGCAAATAACAATCTCCGAAATATTTACACCGTTGCCAAAAAACTGCAACAAGCACAACCCCACTTCGAAGCTAGCCCTTCAACAGCGCAACCCTTAACTGCCCTCACCGAAGATGAGTTGGCCATGAAGGAAACCGTGGCCCGCTTGGCCCAGGAACAAATCGCGCCCCATGTCAGGGAAATGGATAATGATGGGCGGTTCAAAGATTCCATTGTGGAGATGCTCTTTTCCAATGGGTTGATGGGCATTCAGATCGATACGGATTATGGGGGTGCTGGATGTAATTTCATGACAACAGTTTTGACGGTGGAAGAGTTGTCAAAAGTTGACCCATCGTTGGGCATTTTGGTGGATCTCCAAAATACCCTAATTAATAATGTCATCATCAGGTTTGGGAACGAAGAACAGAAAAAAATGTATTTGCCACGATTAGCTATGAATACGGTGAGTTTTCATTTTGAGAAAATTTCCACGAAAATTGGGCAATCCATGATGTTGAAAGTAGTTCAGAATTGATAATTTTAATTACTAAACTTATCTGACAGCTCGGATAAAATTAGTTCATATTTGCATTCACAATAAGACAAGTTATTTATTTTTTTGACCAGTAACGGTTTTCTCTGCAACTTTCCATTTAAAATAAAAATTACGAATATTTCTGTTAGTTTCAACTTCATTTACACATGTATTAATTGGGTTTGGAAATTATAATCTCAAATTGTGACGTTTATTATCATTGAAACGTGTGTTATGCTGTCGTAAACAATTTTCGGAGCAAGTATTATTATTAATTAGTTAATTTGTTATGACGTTTCAAATAAAGATAAATTTTATACAGTGTGTTCGTTCTAAGTATGTCCCAGAAATATTGAACGTCACTTAAACTAGAAAATTTTCTGATTTCAACTTAAATCAAAGAATAATAAATAAATAAATAAATAAATGAAATTAACGTAATTACAGTTGGAGACAAAATACTTTGGTCGTCACTTTTTTGACACTTTAATGTAATTCAAGCTTTAACGTTAAAATGAATGACAATTTCAAATTAATGACAACTATTATATTTTCTTATCAAAAATATGTACATACAACTTCTCAACTAAAAAGCTAAAAATAAGGTTAACAGTCCTAAAGCATGCTTTACTCAAGTGACATTGACGACCAAAGTATTATGTCTCCAACTGTACATTTCATTAATTTCAAACTAAAAATTTAAATCTGATTTTATAATTAGAAAGCACTAAGTTGACGCCCTCATTTTTTTATCTTTGCAAATGCAACTCACTAAAAAAATGTTACAACCTTATAGCTTGTACCTTCTTCTTTGCGGTAGTAAAAAAATATTTCTAGATGTCTTAGTTTTTGTGTAATAATTTTTTTAAAAGTGCATGTTTTTGTCAAAAAACCATCTTATTTTTAAAACTAGGCAAAATCGACCAATAAAAGTTTAGCGTAAAAACATTGTCGTAAAAATCTACATCCAAAAACGCTAAGAAACATATGGTGTTTCATTTAAAAAAACACAAGTTTGTATTGTAACTTATGTTTTGAGACACGCTGTATAGTTGAAAATAATTTTAGGCGATGGACTAGATTAGTATCTATCAATGTCCTATAATTTTTTTTTAATTTTACCATTTAAAGGTCACTAATGGACTTTTTCAACTCTCTGGGACACCCTGTATGTTCTACGAGTAAATTAAATTAAGTAGACTGTGGAAAAGAATAGCACATTTTTAATGAAATAAAAAATAAAAATGCGACAGGTAAATCCAAAATTTAACTGTTGTAAATTTGTGTAAAATAGAAAATCTATTATTTTTTCAATAATTGTGAAGGACTAACAAAAATTTAAAAGCAAAATATCGTTAGGTAAAGTTTAGGTAATAAAAAAACTTCATTAGCGACGTTTGTTGTTTTTTTCTTTTTATAACATTCTTTTTATATGGTAGGAAAGTATTCTGAGAAGGATGATAGTATTATTTTATTAATTATGTACAGTTGCAGAATTAAAATTTCGGGCAGTATTGTCATTTTCGTAATGTAAACTCTAAAACAACCTTTAGATTAACAACCTCATTTTTTACTCTTGTCATGTTTATGTTATTTTGACTTAAAAAATATCATCACTGACAGAAAAGTTTAAATGTCGAACGTCTGTCATGATGACAGTAAAAAGTAATTTACAGCTGTTCTGTGGTTTACAGTTAACTTTTTGAAGTGACAGAAAAATACTGCCCGAAATTTTTATTCTGTAACTGTACAAAATTAACAAACATTTACGATTTTATTTTTACACTATACAGATACAGATTGCTATTTATTAAAAAAAATACAATTGAGTACTCTTCTGGAATAATGAAACACACCTCGTACAGTATAATACCCGTGCCATACTTTTTATTCACCCTGTACATTTACTAAAAATAAAAGACTTATTCAGACTCTATTTTGGTTCTATTTTTTTATTTCATAACTGTTTACGTAAAAGATTTTTTATTTAAACATCATTTGGAGACATTTCCTAATCTGAAACTCACATTGACATTGCTTGATAAGAGATTAACCACAAATTGTGTGTATAAGGTCAAGGTTGTCAAAATGATAATCACAGATAATTGAATAATTATTGTTAGTTTGCTTACGTCATTAAAAAGATGTATATCTATACTATATTTCCTCAATTCCGAGAAGGGTGAACAAAACAATGAATGTAATTTTATTTTGAGTTTCATTTTTAATTTTTCCAGGTTAGCAGTTTCGCCTTAACTGAACCATCATCAGGTTCCGATGCTTTCGCTCTTAAAACAATTGCCAAAAAGGATGGTTCGGATTTCATCATCAACGGTTCGAAAATGTGGATCTCAAATTCAGACCTAGCCGGAGTGTTCCTAGTCTTAGCCAACGCTGATCCCTCTAAAGTACGTTCCAAATGCACAATTATTAAAGATGAACAAAAATATGGAAACAAGCGGTGTTTTTTTAAAATCAATTGCCTTCAGATAATAATAACCAATAAAAATTAAAGAGCTATAAAAAATGTGATCGTGTTTTCAGTATGAAATTTTGTTTTGTTTTGAGTTAGCGATTTATTTTCAAAATGGCAACTTATGAAATTATTTTTTGATAAAAATTGAATAATAAAACTTACACCTAGTTGCAGTCGTAGCCTTTCTAAAAAAAGTTTTATATTTAGAGAGTTGTCATTTAAAAAAAAAAATAAAAACTTTGCTGAACTTAAAAACAAAAAATAAAAATCCAGAAATTTTTGAGAAACATTACATTTTTGTAGTATTTTAACACTAATCATTCAGTTTTTTCAAAAATTTAATGGTTTAAAGCAAAAATGTTTGGTTCCATACTTTCTGTTCACCTGGTATACGAAATGTTTTTTTAGGGCTACAAAGGCATAACTTGTTTTATCGTCGAACGGGATACTCCCGGTTTCACAATTGCAAAACCCGAAAAGAAACTCGGAATTGCCGCTTCGGGAACTTGTATGCTCACTTTCGATAATGTGAGAGTGCCAGAATCCGCTATTTTGGGGGAATTTGGAAAAGGGTACAAATTGGCAATTGAAACTTTGAATGAAGGCAGAATAGGAATCGGTGCACAAATGATCGGTTTGGCTCAAGGATGTTTCGACGCGACTATTCCATACACGATGGAGAGGATGCAGTTTGGAAAACCGGTTTTCAGTTTTCAGGTAAGTAAGTCTTTTTTTGGTTATAGAAATTCGAAAATTGGCCTTGGACACAAAAATATATTCACTTTTTTTTTGAATCACATGGTATTTTTTACGTTTTTGTGTGTCTGCAAATGTTGAATTAGGTGTAATCATTTTTTTTTTTTTCAGGGAATGCAACACCAAATTGCTCAAGTGGCGACCGAAATCGAAGCAGCCCGACTTTTGGTATACAACGCAGCAAGACTTCTCGAAACTGGTCAAAATTATACGAAAGAAGCTGCAATGGCGAAATGGTACGCGGCGGAAATTGCACAAAGGGCGTGTATTAAATGCATCGATTGGATGGGTGGAGTCGGATTCAGTAAAGATTTTATTCAAGAGAAGTTTTACAGAGATGTCAAAATTGGAAGCATTTATGAAGGAACGTACAATATTCATTTAAGTACAATTGCTAAGGTTATTGAAAAGCAATACCAGAACTGAGGGGCTTATATTTTAAGTTTTTTTACGTATTTGTAAGAAATAAATAATAAAAAATTGAAAAGTGAGTTTTCATTCCACAGTCTGTGTAAGAAAATAAAAACAAGGTTTTTAGTCCGGTCAAATTAGTCATAAAAATATGATAACGAAAATTCCGCCACAGCTAAATTTTGGTGGAGAACTTAGCTACACCATTAGAAATAAAGTGTCACAAGTCCCCATCGATCCCATGTGTGCTAAAAAAGTTATTCGGGGTCAAAGGTCAAAATTTGAGGTTTTTTAGATTTTTCCGAAAACGGTAAGTTTTATCAAAAAAGTAGCCCAAACAAAAATTATAGATCTTAAAATTATCTACAAAAATGATCTTTATACTTTTTTTCTAAGAATCACCATTCCTGAGATATCGCGATTCTAATAGTTGAAGGAGTCACGTTCTACATCATATGCACATACAGAGTGCGCCAGAACTCGCGGCCCAAAGACAAATGCCGTGTAGGATAAGGTACCAGGAACATAGAAAAAAATTTAAAAATACAATTTATAACAATTTCAAAGTTATGAGAGTTTATATTTTGCACTTTGACTCTCTTTATTTCTGTTGGAAAAATAATTTTCCATGTTTTTTTTTTGATACAGGCTATTAGAAGAGGAAACAGGCTATTAGAAGAGGAAACAAGGAAGCTGTATTCTAAACTGTAACTCTGTTTAATGTTATTTGTGGCTTTTATTGACACAATTTTAGAACCTTTACTAAATAATTCTGAAAAAACATATACAAGGTCATCAGTATTTTTAAATAGACATAAAAAAATGTCAAAAATTTTTGACAGATAGATTTTTTTATACATTTTTTTCTATTTCAGTACTCTGGGGGTCTACCCAATTACTCCCTTACAAGGAAGTGTGCGATTTTTTGAACACCTGTATTACCACATAAATTCTTTTTAATTCTAATGAAATATTTATAAGTCTAATGAAGAGATATTTATAAGTCTAATGAAGTAGCAGAAAAATTTCAAGTACGATAAGATACCAGGAACATGAAAAAAATGTTTAAAAAGTTATATCTGTAAAAAAAAATTGACATTTATTTTTTGACATTTGACATTTTTTTATGTCTATTTAATAATGCTGATGATCTTGTATATGTTTTTTTTATAATTACACACTAAAGGTACAAAAATTTTGTCAATAAAAGCCACAAATAACATTAAACAGAATTACAGTTTAGGATCAGCTTCCTTGTTTCCGCTTCTAATAGCAAAAAACTTGGAAAATTATTTTTCCTACAGAAATAGATAGTCAAATTTCATAGATAAATTTTTTTTAAATTTTTTCCATGTTTCCCTACATAGTATTTGTCTTTGGAGCGAGAGTTCTGCCGCACTCTGTAGGTGCATATCATGTAGAACGTGACTGCTTCAACTTTTAGAATCGCGAAATCTCAGGAATGGTGATTCTTAGAAAAAAAAGTATAAGGACCATTTTTGTAGACAATTTTAAGATCTATAATTTTTGTCTGGGCTGCTTTTTTGATAAAACTTACCGTTTTCGAAAAAAATCTAAAAAACGGCAAATTTTGACCTTTGAACACGAATAACTTTTGTAGCACACATGGGATCGATGGGGACTTTTGACACTTTATTCCTAATGGTGTACCCAAGATCTCCACCAAAATTTAGCTGTGTCGGAATTTTAGTTATTTGAAATGTCTATTTTGACCGGACTATCTTGTAATTAGTAAGTATTTATTTGGAATTGGAGAAAGTTCAACAACTTGTGAAGCAACACAATTAAAATCAAAAAGTAGTAGTACTTAAAACACAAATTTAATCAATCATAATTTGTTTCTTGTTTTCTAAATAACTATTTATCAAAATAAAATTACAAAATTTAAATTAGAAAAGAAATTGTATGTTTACTTTAGATATTTTTGAGAATCCCCGAAAATCAAAAGGAGAATTGAATAACGAACAAACAAAGAATAAAAAAAGTACACAACAAATACTTAAAGTTTTTTAAAGGAAAAGAATTATCCAACTTGAAAAAACTTTTCTTTATATTATACATTTTGGAAATGATAATTTTTTTTAAATTTAATTCCCTAATTTCTTAGTTTTTTTGAAAGGTTTTATACAGAAAATGAAGGTAGGTATTTCTTTATTTATCTGTAGATTAGGTGTTTAGAATTCGGTATTTTTTTAGATATACCCTATATAATATTATTAATACAGGTGCGCCAGAACTCGCGCCCCAGAAAAAAAATTACAAATAAGGTAAGATACCAGGAACTTGGAAAAAAATGTTAAAAATATTTTATTTATAAAAATTTGGAAGTTATGAGAGTTTAAAATTTGGACTTTGACTATTTATTTCTGTTGGAAAAATAGTTTCTTTGCTACAGTCTATTAGAAGAGGAAACAAAGGAGCTGTATCCTAAATTGTAACTTTGTTCAATGTTATTTGTGGCTTTTATTGGCACAATTTTTGTACTTTTACTAAATAATTAAAAAAAAACATGTACAAGATCAAAAGTATCATTAAGTAGACAAAAAAATATGTCAAACGTCAAAATTTTTTGACATATAGAATTTTTTTAACATATTTCTTGTATAGGTACCCTTTCTGGGCCAGTTGCGGATGGATAAAAAAATCCAATAAGAACACTTTTTTTTTTAGATTTTTTGAAACATTTTTACATATTTCTGGTACCTTGTCTTACTTCAAATTTTGCTCTGGGGCGCGAGTTCTGGCGCACCGTGTATACAGTTTATCTGGAAAAAATCGTTAATGGATTTTGGAGGGTAATTCCTTAGGACTAAATAGAAAAAACAAGTTTGAAAAATTTAGATTATTAAATTTAAAAATAAAAGTAATTGTTGATATGTCATTAATTAAATTTGACAGTGTCATCAATTCCACTTTTTCTCCTTGAATTCAAAATGTACTCAAACGACAAAAAAACTTACATGATTTTGATAAGTGGAGAATGCTAGAAAAATGCTGTGGCTGAATCTATACCGTCATAGGTAGGACTCCAATTTTTAAAAATTTTCAAAGCTATCAGGTATATGATATACACTGTGTCAATTTTAAAACTTGCAATCGGCAATTTCTCTCAAGTGTAAAAGTTACTAATAATCACTCAAATCCGTTTTGGTGGTTCCTTACGGAGAATTAAAATGACATGATAAGTGACACACCTCCACCCACCCTTGAATAAAATGAAAAAAATGAAAATTTAACGTTTTCGTGCCATTTAAAATTTTCAACTTAAGTTGGCTGTGGCTTTAAGAGTGGGTGGAGGAGCGTCACTTACTATGCCATTTTGATTCCCCTTAAAAACCACCGAAACGGAGTGATTCGCAATAACTTTTTTAATTCTAGAGATATTGCCAATTGCAAGTTTTAAAATTGACACCCTGTATGATTATATTTTTGAAAAATGTCAAACAAAACATCAATTAATGCCTAGTATCTGAGGTTGCGTCTGAAAAATGGGTTAGGGTATTTATTATAAATGACTCACCCTGTATGTATTTGCTGTACAAAATGCAACACAAGACTTTCTATGTTAGATAAAAAAATTGTTCCTTCAATTTTACCTAGAAAAATATGTTTTATCGCATATTTGTACCTTAGGAAATTGACTGCCAAAAACGGAAAAAGTTTTTTTTTTCTACCCTATAATACAGTAATTTATCCCAGCAGATATTATATCTATTCTATATTATTTCGTTTGGTGGTAAGAGATCCCAGTTTTTTTATACAGGTACCCTTTCTGGGGCATTTGCGGATGGATAAAAAAATCTAATAAGAACTTTTTTGTCATTTTTAATACACGAAACGAACAAATGCATGAAACGACCACTTAGGTTAAGTTAGGAAAATCTTCGTGATGAGCTCGAAACGCACTTTAACAATTTATTAAAAAAAACTACTCGATAAAAAACAATTTTATTTAACTAGAGATCATTTTTAGAGTACAGTCTGATTCAAAAAAATTGTCATGGTAGGAGGATGTTGACATTAATTTTTTTTCCAAAACTCAAAACCTAAAAGAAATTTCGAAAAATTCTATTTCTAAATTCTATATAACGATTACATTTTTATAGTAGTTTACACTGCACTAATTATTTTTTTCGTAAAGTGATAATTTTATGTAAAAAAAAGCTTGGTTCTATACTTTTTATTCACCTTGTACGTACGTAAGCCACTAGATTTAATTACGTTTTTTTTTTATTTTGCCAACAAAAGGGTTAATATTAGTCTAATTCAAGCCATGTTCAATATAATTTCTAATTATTACATGTATTATTTTATTATTATTAGTATTTATTCATGATCATTATTATCTCAAACCATGACAGACGATTATTCTTGCCATTAATATCTGGCAAATACCTAATTTTTGCCCGTTTTTGTTGTAAAGTGCAATATTAAGATATTCAATTTAGAAAATGCGATTTAAGATTAAGTTTGACCAATGACCCCAACTCATCTATTTTATAAATATGTATCCACTTAAAGAACTCTTATTATAGATTTGTATGCTTTACTGTGTTGAAAATGGACACTATGTATAGTATTACAGTCTTATTGTTACTATTTTTTTGTTCTAAAATTGTGACATATCAAGATTATCATGAAAGAGGTATGTGAATATAAATATCAAATTTTGTTTATTTTGTATTTACAACAAACAGATTTTTGTCGAATGTACAATTCAAGTGAGATTGGTATATGTACTCTGTTTTGTGATAACAAAAAAAAATTCGATAATATTGACAGCAAAAATCCTTGTGGACTTTCACCATTAAACTATTCTCTAGTTTGTTGTCCATTAATTTGGCAAGGACCTGGTTCACGGAGTAAAAAAGGTAAATGCTTATGATTTAAAAAATAAATAACCAATTAGTTCTCTAGAATGTTTTGATTATTATTTACACAAGGAAGCAATTTATCCAAACGTTGATATCAAGTTGGCCAGAGCCTTACCAAGAGAATTCCCGCATATGGTACCAGTTTAAAGGAAATGGTGAAACCTTTAATATTTTTTATATTTGAAGACAGCGATTGGTTTCGGTGAAAAACCCAACATTTCTTGGTTATGTGGAGGATCCTTGATCAGTTTCAACTTTGTTCTTACTGCCGCCCATTGTATTCACACACTGGACCAGTAACAAGAAAGTAACAATATATTCACTAATTATATTTTTCTCTTTCAGCGGAGAAGTAAAATGGGTGCGACTCGGCGATTTAGACTTGAAAAATACCACAGAAGAAGCCGATCCTAGAGACATTCCCGTTGAACACATTTATGTCCACCCCAAATATAAATCTTCTTCCCATTATCACGACATTGCTTTACTTAAAATAAATAGATCATCTTCAGTTATTTCACATTATTTCAGTGCTGCTTGTTTAGAAACAGAAGAGCGTTCTTATGATCACCTCCAAGCAATTGGTTGGGGTAAAACTGACTATTTTGGTGAAACAAGCAGTCATTTATTAAAAGTGAATTTGACTACTGTACCGTATAGAAAATGTAAACAAAGGTTTACTTCTTCAAGAAGACTCAAAGTGGGAATTAACGATACAGAACAATTATGTGCAGGTGATTCCGAAGGAGGAGATACATGTCCCGTGTGTAAACTAGAATTTTTTTGTTTAACATTTTTACATATTTTGTAGGGTGATTCAGGTGGACCCTTACATTACAAGAAAATGGCATTCTATTCTGCATTCCTGGGCGATATAGACTCACATTTTGTCGTGGTTGGTGTCACTTCTTTTGGAAAAGGTTGTGGAATTAAAGATTCAATTGGAGTTTATACTAAAGTTTTTTCGTACTTAAACTGGATAGAAGATATTGTTTGGCCCATTGATTCTGTTGAAGAATAAATCGTTACTACCGGTCAAGTAACATATTGGACCCGAATTACGGTGTTTATTTTGATTTTTTTTAGTTACACACTATAATAACTTTTGAAACATTTATGTTAATCAATAATTGCGACTAATTTTAATAAACAGAGGATTTTGTTTGATGACAAATATTTGTTTTGATGACAACTGTTTATTCTGGTGGCAGCTTAAAGTAGATTCCTAAATTTATTTTCAAATATGTATACAGGGTGCGCCAGAACTCGCGCCCCAGAGAAAAATGCCATATGAGGTAAGATCCCAGGAACATGGAAAAAATGTTAAAAAAATTTATCTATAATAATTTCAAAGTTATGAGGGTTTAAATTTTGCACTTTGACTCTATTTATTTCTGTTGGAAAAATAATTTTCCAAGTTTTTTTGCTATAGGCTATTAAAAGAGAAAACAAGGAAGCTGTATCCTAAATTGTAACTCTGTTCAATGTTATTTGTGGCTTTTATTGGTAAAATTTTTGTACCTTTACTAAATAATTGTAAAAAAACATAAACAAGATCATCAGTATCATTAAATATACATAAAAAAATGTCATATGTCAAAAAATTAATGTCAAAATTTTTTGACAGATAGAATTTTTTAAAGATTTTTTCCGTGTTCCTGGTATCTTACCTTACTTGAAAATATTCTCTAGGACACGAGTTCTGGCGCATCCTGTATACAGGGTGGACTATGAAAAACGCCCTAAGCCATAGCTGAATTGACAATTCTTCTTAGAATAAAATTGCATAGTTTATTGTCATCTATTTCGAAGTTTTTGTACTAAACTTTTATTAATCGAATATTTAATTTGCTTTTTTGACAATTCAATTTTTAAATAGTTATTTTTGTTACAAGTACTCGTACCTAAAATACAGTTTTGCGGACGAATTGTTGCTGTTTCCGGACGGTGAAGCCGAGTGTGTCAGAAACAAATTTTTGTTATTGAATTTTCAAAAAAAGAATTCACACCTCTTATTAATTAAAAAAAAATCGCCACCATAGTAACCAAATTGACTTTTTCGTTCGGAAAAACAGTTTTTGGGGACTGAGTACCTAAAATAACCATTTTACCTACTATTTTATTGAGTCCGGAAAAAATTCATTTTAGGGACTTAAATGAGTTCCGTAAAATTTTGCTTTGAAAGAGGTTTTTTGAAATTTTTTAGCGGATTCTGATTTATTGTTTACCTATTACTGTTAATATGTTCGTAAAGAACGCGTGATTTCTTTTAAATAATCTCGAATTTTAGTTATAACTCCCTTTGGAAGCATTTCTGGACATAGGTTCATAAGAACTTTTTTTTCTTATTTTTTCCTTAATTATTAAATAATAAATCAGTGGTCTATAATTTTAAAATTAAGAACATTAATAATTTCATAAACAAAATCTGCCACATTTAATATTTAATGTGTTGCTAGATTATTATTATTATTCAATGTTGCCAGATTAATTTCCCCAATACTGGCTATTTTGATTAGAAATTTACGTAAAATCACTAAACAGGGTTATTCATAAATATGAAGCAATATTTGAACCTCAAAATGACCCATCAAATGATGTTAATTTAAATAATAACTCGTGTCCTATCTCTACTGATAAGAATTTTATAGCCCTCGGAATGTGGGTATGGAAAATTGATTTTTTGTAATAACTTTGGAACTATTTGACCAAATATTATAAAATTTGGAACATTTCCCTGTGACAACATACCCTTTGAACTGGTAATCACGAAAACCGGATACATCCACTCAATTTCCGGTTCCAGCAGTTGCAGGTCACATTTTCTGTGTTTTTCCATTTTTTGCTCTCTCGTAGCATTTAATTTATAAAAAATTCACAAAAATATATCGTCAAAGTTAACAGATGCCTGGCAGGGATTTATGTGACCATGGTCATTGGTTGTCGTGGATACCACTTATTCAAAATCCCTATTTTTTGATTTCAGCGTTGTGCAGTCCTCAGTTTAAATTAAAATATCTTTGAAACGGTCCATTTTAGGGGTATTAAAGGTTATGCGTTTTTTATTCGAAATTGATTACTCTATCTATTTGGGCAATAAAAAATTGGTGTTAAGAGAGCAAAAAAATGGAAAAACATAGAAAATGTGACCTGCAACTGCTGGAACCGGAAATTGAGTAGATGTATCCGGTTTTCGTGATTACCAGTTTAAAAGGTATGTTATCACAGGGAAATGTTCCAAATTTTATAATATTTGGTCAAATAGTTCCAAAGTTATTACAAAAAAATCAAATTTCCATACCCACATTCCGAGGGCTGTAAAATTCTTATCAGTAGAGATAGGACACGAGTTATAATTTAAATTAACATCATTTTATAGGTCATTTTTGAGGTTCAAATATTGTTTCATATTTATGAATAACCCTGTATAATTCCAGCAAGTTTTGTTTGTGTTGAATAAATAAAACTTACATCTTTAAAATTTTAGTATAAATAAAATTCTGTCTTTAAATTTATAAAATTAAATAAAAAAAAATATTAAAAGTTCAAAAATGAAATAAATTCATTATTAAAATTTTTATTGTTCCGTGTTTAGAAACCAAACCTTACGACTTCTGTCTCTACAGTTTAATCTCAAAGTCAGAGACAGAGGCCACTTTCATCTGAATTGTTACACACAACATTGGAAATTTAAAATTAAAATTAAGAATTTTTGTTGTATAATCCGGAATTCATTTAAAACTACTAAAAAACTCTCACATTAATTTCAAGTTCGTTTTATAAATAAATAAAAAATTTTTTTATGATATTACTATTTATTACATATCAAATGAGTGAAAAATAGAAATAAAATATAGAAATATAAAACTAACTCAAAATAAATAAATTTGAAAAGTTTTAACATATTTTTTATCACATATTTTTTATCATTTTCTTAGCTAGCTCAAATATTAATGTAGGTACATGAATTATAATTTCGTTCCTCTTAATTTTTTTTAATTAGATTGTAACTAAATATGAAACAAAAGAAAACTCTTGCCTAAAGACATGCAACCCATATTTATTTGTAGTTTTGATAGCATAGAAATATAAAATATAACCGTTTCAATTTCTTTACCCACAGTTTATCACAAGTTATTAATCATGGACTCTTAAAAACAACATTTCACTCTGTTAGAAGAAAAATTATTTTCTTTCTCTATTTATTTATGTTCGATTAAAACCTTCAATAAGCAGCATTTGTGTTTTTCAAATTGTTTTAATTGCTTTAGTAATTAATTTATTTTTAGATTTATAAATTATCAGTATTTCGCCACAAAAACGAATGTCAGCGTCAATTGAATAATAAAGCAACTTACCAGTAAATGTGATTATCATTTTGACAATAACTCTACCTTAACACGATTCTAATTAACCTAATTTTGTAATAAGAACACACAAAAATGAACAATTTATTAAAAATATACAAAAGGGTATGTAAATACTTTATTTTTAATCATATTTAGGTTCAATTGTTGTTATTTAAGGTTAATAAAACACCAGTAAGACATTTTTTAGGTGCAACGACTAGTTTTCAACAAATTAGGGAAAATATAGAAAATGGTACTTCGGGTCATTTACCTTTAACTATATTAAGCGAAGATGAATTAGCTATGAAAGAAACAGGTAGTTAAGTTATCAATGACATAAGAAAGTTTCCATTTTGAATATTTATAGTTGCACGACTAGCTCGGGAACAAATAAATCCTCACGTCAGAGATATGGAAAAGGAGGGAAAATTTAAACAGTCAATTGTTGATATGTTGTTTGATAACGGAGTAATAAAACTCTGGTTTATTGTTTTTCCTTTTAAAAAGTTTTGCTTTTATAGCTGATGGGGATTGAAATAAGTACCGATTTTGGAGGAGCCGGTTGTAATTTTATGACGACGATTTTGTGTATTGAAGAAATAGCTAAAGTCGATCCGTCGATTGCGGTTTTGGTCGATATTCAAAATACTTTAGTTAATAATGTTATTAAAAAGTTAGGGACTGAAGAACAGAAAAACAAATATTTGCCACAATTGGCGACGAATATGGTAAGTGATAACTTACTCTAGAACTAGAAATAAGGAAAAAATAAGAAATATAATTTATTAACCAAGAAAAGTATATAATTAATGAGTTTTTTATTGAATTTGGTAGAAAGAGTGTTTTAAAGGGCCAGTTTCATAATCGAGTTAAAGAGACTTTAAAGTTAATGTTGGTTTAGAACGCGAAATTTTTGTGAAGAAGTCCGTATTAATCAGCATAATCTAAACAACATTTTTAATTGAAATCTCCTTTCAATTCGATTATAGAACTGGGAGTTTTGAATTAATAAAAGTACCTACCTAAATAAGAACGTCAGATTTCCCAAACATTAGTTCTTAATTTTTTTAATTTTATTATTATAACGTCACTCATAATACAGTGATTGTTTTTCTTAAATTTTACACAAAAACTCTCCTAGCAAAATTTGCAAAAGATCTTTTTTTTTGGAATTGAATCTTTTGTTCAAAAAATGTAAAAATTGGACTAACAGTTGTCTTTTCTTGTAAAGTCTTACTTTCAATATTTGCGACGTAAATAACTATAACATTCCTCTCTATTATACCAGGTGGTTTAAAATAAAGTTCTAAAATTTTAGACTTCTATAAATAAAATAAGGAAAAAATAAGAAATAAAGGTAGGTACATTTTGTTTTTTTAACTTTTACAAAGTATTAAGCATGTAAATTTTCAAAAATTTTGTATACGTATGTAATGTCTTGTAGCAACTATGTACATTTAAAAATGGAGTTTGGGAATTTTTCTCAAATACATATAAATCAACAGTTTGTATAATCAATTTAAATTTTCCAAGAATCATAAAATGCAAGAAAAAATTGTAAAATGTTCAATTGTTGAGCAATGATTTCATATAAACCAGAAAGTGCAATACTTGGTTTCTAAATTTCACTTAAAAACTGTGCATTTGCTTATTATTTCGTAAGAAAGTAAAAAATGTAAATCAAAATTTCCATGTGAAAATGCTTGTCAACTTTTGTATTTCCCCTCTCAATGTTTTTCAATGCTATACATATATTTTAGTCCCAGGTCACTTTTATCAAAAATTTACATAAAGAGTATAACTAGCGTGTTTTATTAGTATTTAAGAAAATTTTATTGCATTTTAAGCCATACTTTTGAAACTCTGAATATTTTTGATGAAACTCTTAGAAAAAATTCTTGTTCTAATTTGAACAAAAATTTTGAAAGTTAAGTAGGATAAGTCAGGGAAACATATGAACTACATGTTGAAAAACCTGCTGTAAAATTATATTCTTTATTTAAATTTAAACCAAGAATTTTTTCCTTATAAAAATTACAAAATAAACAAAACACATTATTATAAATGCATAAAAAATTATTATACCTATTTTGATGTGAAAAAGTCCATTTATCCCACAGTGTGTTGACGCTCAAATCTATTTCTGAATAGAAACATGAATACGTCATCAACTTTAAAAATGTTGACTTTGGTATTATAAATGTTGTGGAGACTACATATTTTCTTAATATTTACTGCATATATTGCCTTTGTAATTTTTTATAGTGCGTTCCTCTGTACTTGGAAGACTTATTTTTTATTTTAAATTGTAAGCATGAAAACTGTTTTGGGTTATAATTTGTGTTATAATGATATTAGTATGTTTGTGTATAAACAATAATAAATTTAAACTTGCCACCGTTGAATTAAGACGATTACATATTGCATATACAGGGTGTTCGTTTTTTTTTTTCGTTTTGATTTGTTCAAGCGAAAACTAAAAGACTTTTTTAACTAGGACGTTCTTAAAATACTTTTTTACAAGGAATAAATCTGTCATCGTATTTTCCAAGGCGCTCTTGATATCAGAGTTACAACACTCAACTTTGGATTTTCTGATAGACGCCATATTTGATTTCTGTATTTTTGAAAAGTCTTTTTGTTCCTGATTACAACGATGTATCACACGATATGATCAAATTTTACATGCGGATTAACATTAAGAAAAAGCGTTTTTGCGAAGAGTGCTTTGGAAAAAATGCCAACAATTTTAACTAACAAACAAACTTTTGAGGCTGGTACATTCGAGCATCTTTTGTAACTTGTTTTATTTTGCGAAGAGTAAATTCTAGTTTATCACGTTGTCCCTGTTAAAAATTTAGTTTATTAATTAAAATTGGTGGCGTTTTTCCAAAGTACTCTTTGAAAAAACGCTTTTTTTAAATTTTGATCAGCATATCGTGTGTACATCGTTGTAATCAGGAACAAAAAGACTTTTCAAAAATTCAGAAATCCATACGAAAATCCAAAGTTGAGTGTTGTAACTCTGGTATCAAGAGTGCCTTGGAAAATACGATGACAGATTTAGATTCCTTGTAAAAAAGTGCCTTAAGAACGTTCTAGTTAAAAACGTCTAGGTCTTTTAGTTTTCGCTTGAATAAATAAAAACAAAAATTACAAATTTCCGTTTTTTTCCAATAATTCAAAAACTAATAATGATACATTAAATTTTGTTTCAGATTGTTGTTCAGCATAAAAATGCGCAACTTTGCCCTAATTTAACCGACCTCGTATCTCTTATAATAACTGAGATCCCCATGGTGGAGCTCGAAAAACGAACACCCTGTATACAATAACTGAATATACAATAATAATAAATGTTTAAACAAGTGTAAAAGACTTAAAATTTTGTAATGGGCTACACGTTTTTAGTTTTTCAAGTGGTCCCTTACTGTAACTTGATACATTAAGATTAGCATTTTACTATGAGAAATGAAACCCTATAACCTAGAAGGGTTCTAAGTTCCAAAGTCCATCTCTCTTTACTCTAGAAATAAAATTTAGAGCAATGGTGAACGCATGGTACGAGTATAAGTTAAAATCAAAATGCTTTAAGATTTTGGGTTACAAATAATCACTTTACTCCTGCTAATTATACTTTCTCCAAAAGATAAATAAAAAATATGACATAAAGGAAGATTTTTCTGAAAGAAGCTGTTTTTAAACAACAAAAAGTAATTTGAAAATGTTAATTTTATATTCTAGTGTAGCAGTTTCGCCCTAACCGAGCCCTCATCAGGCTCTGACGCATTTGCCCTAAAAACAACCGCTAGAAAAGACGGTTCCGATTTCGTCATCAACGGATCAAAAATGTGGATCTCCAATTCTGATCTAGCCGGATTATTCCTCGTCATGGCAAACGCCGACCCTTCATCGGTACTTCCACTTTAAAACCATACAACAATTCATGTAATTCTTGTAAAATTCAAGGGCTACAAAGGAATTACTTGTTTCCTGATCGAAAGAGACACTCCAGGCCTAACAGTTGCTATTCCTGAAAAAAAACTAGGATTGTGTTCTTCGGGAACTTGTATGCTCACTTTTGAAAATGTTAGAGTACCAGAATCGGCCATTTTGGGCGAATACGGGAAAGGTTATAAGATAGCAGCTGGATTTTTAAATGAAGGGAGAGTGGGAATAGGGGCTCAAATGGTGGGTTTAGCCCAGGGATGCTTTGATGCCACCATACCATATACACTGGAGCGGACTCAATTTGGGAAATCGATTTTCAATTTTCAGGTAAAATTCCTTTTCTGCAATACAAAAAAATAGGTGTCCCAGCTTTTTGGAAATGTCTCTTATTGACCCTAAAATGTTAAATTATTTCATAATTTGTTACAAATATCAGTACTGCGTCATGTGAAATTATTTTAAAGTATATAGAAATAAGTTAAATACAGGGTGCGCCAGAACTCGCGCCCCTGAGAAAATTTTCAAATAAGGTAGGATACCAGGAAAAAAAATGTTTAAAAAATTCTATCTGTCAAAAAAATTTGACATTAATTTTTTGTCATTTGACATCAATGTTGCCAGCAAGTAACTAATAAATTGTGTCAACAATTGTGACAGGCGCAATACATGTTATATGTGAAATATTCTAGCCTTACTTTTTCAAAATTGTCATTTTGATATATCCCTAAAAAAACAATTGGATGTTTACACAACTCAACTTTTACAAATTTACACATACAGCTTCCTTGTTTCCTCTTCTAATAGACTGTAGCAAAAAAATGGAAAATTATTTTTCTAACAGAAATAAATAGAGTCAAAGTGCAAAATTTAAATTCTCATAACTTTTTTATAGATAAAATTTTTTCCATGTTCCTGATATCTTACCTTATACGGCATTTTTCTCTAGGGCGTGAGCTCTGGCGCACCTTGTATAAAAAGCAGTGTTAGAGGTAAGCATTTTTTTAGGGAATGCAACACCAAATCGCTCAAATTGCCACACAAATCGAGTGTGCTAGACTTCTTGTATATAACGCGGCAAGATTAGTGGAAAATGGGCAACCCTTTATAAAGGAAGCAGCGATGGCAAAATGGTACTCGGCAGATGTCGCCCAACAAACTTGTGTCAAATGCATTGACTGGATGGGTGGAGTTGGGTTCAGTAAGGATTTCATTCAAGAGAAGTTTTACAGAGATGTCAAAATTGGAAGCATTTATGAAGGAACATACAATATGCAGTTAAATACCATTGCTAAACACTTAGCGAAAGAATATCAAAATTGATGTTAAAGTTTTGTTAATTTGGAGAAAAAAAAAGATTGTGACAAATACAAATTATTTCACAAGTTTGACAGTTTTATTTATTTTTCAAATCAAAAACCAGATTATGAAGTTTGAATGAATTTTAATAAAAAAAAAACTGACTGCAAAAATCACTACAAGATCTTGAAACAAAAAACTAGATAATTAAAAATTTGAAAATTCTTGGACTAAAATTTTCCAAACCAAAAAGAAATATTTTTGCAACACTAATATCTTATACTGTCTATAAAGTACGTCGTCAATAGCAACATATGTTAAATGAGTCTATAAAATACGCTGATGCATATTTTTTGACAATTTTGACATTCTTTATAATAATTTCTGAATTTAGTAAAATTTCTGATTCAATATTAGTGTTGAAGACAACACGAGTTTTATAGTTTATACAACTCTAGTTGTCTTAATAGCCAAGTATAAAAAATTATATTTTTAAGAAACGTCACATTTTTACTGGGCTTTATCATTCAACTTTTTATTCACCTGGTACATATAATCTAATAATTGTTAACTATTGAGAAATGGTGACCGAAAACACAGATGATGTTTTTTTCCAGCGTAGAATTATTGTAGATTCGAACGTGGACTCAAAGAATTAATTAAAATGCTATTAGAGATTTCTATTTTTATTAAGTAACTAGTAGAGTGGGGTAAAAGCTAGAAGTACACATCTGGACGTATATGCTCAGTCAAGACCACTTTAAAAAAAGAGGGGAGATTTTGGAAGCGTGTAGATTCGCTTTATTGTCGGCATATTTGAGAAAAGACTAAAATAAAGGACACCATTTCAAAGCTGTTGTATTTAAATTGCAATTTTTGATAGTGGAATTTACAATTTATATGCAGTTTTCCCGTAAATGGTACAATAACACATAGACACAATAATAGTACATTACAAATAAGGTTGTAAATATGGCATTACCCCGAGTGCTTATGTATACGATCGGGAGGCGCCAGCCCCCCAGCCTCGAGGTCGGATAAAGCATTATTGTCGTATCAACAAGAAATTAGTCCCTAAAATTTAGGGATATTCATGATTAGGTTGTAAGCAGGTTAAGCAGGTTTCTGGTGACAAACAAAAGATATCGCAACCTTCGACCATATATTAGATAGACTAGGCATACTCTGATTTGTTGTGAAGCCAACATGTGCAGGTGGGGCAAGGGGAAATCACTAATGGTACGCGAATTTGACCATTAGAGACTCCTTCTCTGATTGGTTCATTCATAATATGTGAACCACCAGTGGCGTCGTAATGTATTCTAATATTCCCATATTACATTGAATATTTTTTTTATATTGTAACTCAGGCGATATGATTGTAGATTGTTAAGTGATCACACCAAAAGAGTCAAGTAGTTTGAAAATCTCGAAATACCACTAGTTTTTTCAAGAAACATTATTTATGAAACTTATAATATTTTTCATTTTCTGCCCCTTGGCTACGAGCCGCCACTGAACAAGAGGTAAGGAAGAGTAAGCATCCTCTTGCCCCTCACTCCTCTTGTCCATACATGTTGGCTTCAAACAAACTGCCTACAAACTCGCTGGATGACGTGTTTATCTAATATATCATAATATATGGTCGAAGATCGCAACTCATTTTGGTTATGGTTGCGCCGTAACTTTCTGAGTAGTGGGGGTACCGCCATATTGATACGTCATCCAGTATGATAGCGTTTTGTTTACATCGTGGATTCAGAGTGTTTTGAGTGTTTTTTTTTTCGATTTTTTGAATAAAAAAGACATTGTGGTGCTAGTGAAAATACAAAACAGCTAGAGACAAATTTAAGTATAGTTTAGTTTTTAGTTTAATTGTAGTAATAGTTGCGTGAATTGTAATCAAGTACACAGTAAGTTTACCCTTATTAGTCTTATATTTGGAATTACTGACTATTTCTGACTTTAGATGACTGGAACTATATGCAGTGTGGCAATTTGCAAAAGCAACGCTCAAAAAGCTAAGAGAGGAGGCGAGAAAATTAAGTTTTTCTCTTTCCCAAAAAATCCGGAAATTCGCAAAGAATGGGTTAGGAGATGTCATCGAAAGGATAAATGGGATCCAAGAAACAAAAGGATCTGCAGCAAGCACTTCACTGATGGTGATTATCAGGACAGTCTGCAAGCAAAATTATTAAATATTCGACCAGAAAAGTTGAAACCCACTGGTAAGTTCTTTAAAACATATAATTTAAGTAATATAAATAATTATGAACTAAACGTTTTTTCCAGCTGTACCATCATTGTATCTTTTGCCACAAAGCACAAGTCATCGAGGTCTCAGTAAAGGAGAAGAGAGAAAGTCCATAAAACAGCGTAAACAAATTGTAAATGAAGTGTTGGAAACTGAAGATGTACCAATTCTAGACACTACGAGTGCTGAAAATGCGGAGGTTGTTCCTTCCACCAGTTCTGAATCGGAAGTGGATATTTTACGGAAAGAAATAAATACTTTGATTATGGAGAATGAAAAGCTGAAGAAATCGTTGAAGGAAAAGAACCAAGAAGTTACACAACTGCAACAGAAAATTAGCGAATTAGAGAGTCCTACTCGAATATATGCGTCTAATTGTGAAGAAAAGATGAGAGAAGCCCTTTCGCATTTTTTAACCCCAAATCAGTTAGATATTGTTCTGCAAAAGAAGAAAAAAGCTCGATGAACAACAGATGAGTTATCGCAAGCCTTCACTCTTAGATATTTTAGTAAACGAAGTTATGAGTATCTTCGGGAGAAACTTCATTATCCATTGCCTGGGATCTCAACTCTACAGCACTGGGCTACTAATATAAATGTAAGGTTAGGTGTTTTAGAGGATGTGTTAAGAATAATGGATGTAGCGGGAAAATTAAAATCATCACTGAATAAATTAACAGTTTTATCATTCGATGAAATGAAAATCAACTCTGTACATGAATATGATCAGAAAGAAGACGAAATTTTAGGACCTCATTCGTATCTTCAAGTAATAATGGCACGTGGTCTTTTTGACAACTGGAAACAAGTAATTTACTTAGGTTTTGATACAGGCATGACAACAAATCTGTTAGAAAATGTGATAACAAAGATGCATACGATTAATTATAAAGTAGTTGCTTGTGTATCCGATTGTGGTGGAGGAAACCAAGCACTTTGGAAGGAGTTGAATGTAAATACAGAAACTACTTATATGTTCCATCCAGTGACATAAGAAAGAATTTACATGTTTGCCGATGCACCGCATTTACTTAAATTGGTTTATTAATAAAGGCTTTTTGTTGGAAGATGGGACTATAATATCAAAGACACCAGTGGAAGCTTTAATTAAGTCCTCAAATACTGAGGTCAGTTCCTGCGATAAACTGACATTGCAGCACTTAACGTGCGAAAAAGCACAAAGATAGAACGTGTCGTTAGCAGCGCAATTATTTTCCAATACAACTGCCACTGCGTTAAAGCAATACAAACCTGGACCTGATAAATAATTGGCCTCAAATGTGAGAGACTTCATATAGTTGGATATTTAGCGAGGAAACATACAAAAAATTATCCTCACTTGGGAATGACGACCAAAACTCGTGAAACTTTGAACCTTCATTCTTATAGTGCCCCATCATGGATTACGAGTTTGTCATATGGAGGATTAACTGAACCATCTGAGTTGTGCTTAAAGAAAGTTAAAACAATGGAAATTTTTTTTAGGCATTTTCATAAAAATAAATTCGACACCGGCAAAAAAATTATACATCGAACTACCCAATATATTTGGAAGAAAACACAAGTGGAAAAGGATCTAGTTCATTCATTTAGTCGTCAACGGCTATTTATGCGTATAAAATATTTAAATGCACAAAGATTTAAAGAAAGAGTGGCAAAAAGGAAAGGTGACAGAGGCTACAGCAAGGAACGCAAATACTTATAATTTATAAAACTTATAATTAATATACAGGGTGTTCGGTCCAAGTTGTCCCGGCTGATAACACCTAAACTTACTTCTTTTTTTCAAAAAGTAAATATTTAAGTAATAATATTCAGTCTTGGCTTTATTAATAAATATATTAAATTTTTTTAGCACATCCGGTGTTGCCGGAAATGCTACCAAATTTAGTTTTTCAAATGGAACACCTATGTTTTTTTCCTCCAAACAATAATAATTGACATGAAAAATATTGTAAACCACTATTTATTACATTTTGCGTAACACAATGCAATCAAAAAATATCTTAAATCTTAGAACTTTATAAGGAAATTGGTCGCGTAGCCTGATTTTTAATTGTAAAGGAAAGGTGTGAAAAAAAAATGCTTGGATACAGAACGATTTGGGTGAACTCTATTTGAGTATTTTTCTCTATACTGTCTTTCGGCTTCCGCTCTATTTTTATTGCACTTAAAAAACACTTCAACACTTCAATTCGTCGTAATTAAAATCATCCATTATTAACGATAAAATTTATTGACAAATTAGGCTTTGTCAAACTAACAATTAAACAGTATACAAACATATTGCTTTTTGCATGAATACTTTGACAAGTAAAATCCGCCTACGTTGCAAAATTTGGAATAAAATTCAAAAATTTAAATTGTTTTCCGAGTGCATTATGTAAAGTAAAATGTAGTAAATAGTGGTTTACCGTATTTTTGAAAAATAAAAAGTAAGTTTAGGTGTTATCGCCCGGGCGACTTGGACCGAACACCCTGTATTTTTTTCAAAAACAGTTTTTATTTATTTGAGACACAGCTACAGTTTTCAGAAAAAACTTGAACTGAAACCACTTATTTCAAGTTGGATTGTTTCTATATCACATTCAACGGCGTGAAAATTGCTCCCTATAAACAAGTTTATATCTAAATTGTTTTTTTACTTACTCGACCCATTTGTATACCTAAATATTTAATTTTTTAAATGTTAATTATTATTCCTTTCACACGATTGACTGCAAGTCTTTATCTATAAACTAAAAATTTTAAGCTTTGTTGAGTCCAATGCGAAAAATATAATATTGTATTCAACTCGTTTGAGTGTAAATCGGACGCTTGTTACACTCGTGGTTTAATAACCCACTCGGTGAAATAATTCGTCCGATTTACACTCAAACTCGTCGAATAAATAACTATTATTTTAGAAAAATAATGTTTGTTAAATATTTTTTTCTAATTTGCGTTTATAATACGTTTATTAACGTCTCTCAGTAGGAGTCGTTTATGGCTATCTATAAAAGCACACTGTACTTTAATGAATTTAGGGTTATTTAGTTTTTGTATGCCGCTTCTGACTTGTCAGGTAACAAATTTTGCGTTGTTGCTTCGGCAATTTCGCGAATTTCGGGCGGAGTGCAAACTAAATTCTGTTGGCTCATATTTTATTTATTATTATTATGTTGTAACACTAATAACTAATAATTTGTAAATTTTATTTTTAATGACAAACGTCAGAAATGATTAAAAAAATCAGGAGGGCGCCGAGTGTTACCAACCGATACCAACTAACACAAAATTTTCTAGACAAAAGTATATATTTTTATTTAATTAAATAAGAAAAAAAGGGGGCGCAAATTAGAAAAATAGCATAAAACACTCGTTTTATAATGACAACCCTTATAAAACTTGTTCTTTAATATACTAATAAATAAACTTTAAAATTTGAGTCTTTCCACTGATCCGGAATTCTACCTCTCTTTTGAAAGTTTTACGTCACTATCTTCCTCTTACTCTGACAACATACAGTGACAAGGAAAAACAAGGATAGACATATTGAGTAGGTAACGAAAACCCTCGATTTTCACAACAAAACAGGCACGAGCGTTCGGTTTGAGGGTGATTATGAAGATTTACAAGGGGTACGGTTTAGGGCTTAGCGGTAACAGTTACGTGAACGGATAATAATATCTTGTTGACAAATTTGTACTACCGAAGTTTGTATGCTATTTTATTCAGAATCACATCATTTTTAGTCAATTTGAATAAAATTCTAACAAAGTTAAAGTCCAAACGTCCAAACTGCGTTTGATTTTTGACATTTCAGAAAATATTAAAATTATGTTTGAATCTGAGATTAAAATTGTTAAAATGGAGCAGTGTACTCCCCTAGAAGTGAAAAAAACTGCTACAAAAGTAATACTAATACTAATTTAGCAAAATATTATACGTAACTAAAGTCGCGGTCAATTCATAGTGGCCACTTCCCTGTGTAAATTTGTAAAAATTGAGTTGTGTAAATCCGACGTTAAACATCCAATTGTTTTTTTAGTGACATAGCTATCAAAAATGACAATTCTAAAAAAGTCGGGTTAGAATACTTCACATATAAAATCTATTGCCCCTGTCACAATTATTGACAATTTTTCGACCAACTTTGACAAAACCCACACAATAGAAGTGGCGGGTTAAGTGCTGCCAACTTTGAGATAAATTAAATGGCCACTATGAATTGACCGCAACTTTAGACAATTTGAAAGAAAAAATTCCGGGTATTTTTGTAATTAAGCCATTAAACGTTAAGACGTTGGCAAACCTGCATATTACCGCCCAAGGGATTAAATGATATTACTGTTCATATGTGTTTCCCAACCTTTAAAAAGTTAGTAATCGGCGTATTACATTATTAGTGATTGTGAATAAAATAATTTTGTTAGGCCACTGGTCCGCGTCCTCTCTTATATGTTTGTGTTCATTTATGCCCGTCCAGGTGTGCACTTCTAGCTTTTACCCCACTCTACGAGAAAAGTGAGAAATTATCGCAATATTTAGTTTGTTTTGCTCAATGTTGGGTTAAGAAATAAGAAAGAAAAACCACAATTTATGCAATCTATAAATGTGTATCTATTTCACTAAAACTTTATACAATTTTCAATTATGTATCGATTATTTCGGGTCATGAGGCAGCTTAAACCCAACCAAATTAGCTGTTTCTCTCACCGACCTCTCCCCTTTCCCGTGAAACTCATTATGAATTTCCTGCTGCATCCTCGAGCTCCTCAAATAGCACAAATACGTATTGGCCATAAACTCCATCTCCTCTCTCGCCTTACACAACTGCTCGCTCGTCGTTTTATACTTCCTAAACTGACTCAAAATGTACCGAAGTGCCAAACTGTCTTTAAGCGAATCATTCGGAAGCGCTTGACGCAATTCCGCGATGATCTGTCTCAAAGTATTGATTTTCGACGCCATCTCACCCTGCAATTATCACACTTTTACTCGAACGAATTCGACGTCGTCGTCGTCGTAGCTCGGCTCGGCCCCAACCTCCCAGAAATCATCCGAAAGAAGCTTAATTTTATTCCAAGGAAAAATATGAATTGCGGTATCGTTGAAAATCTCAAAAAATCGAAACGAATTAATCACAGCCAATTCGAGAACGTGTGGGAAAATATTGACGAGGTATTGGTTTTGGTTGAGGACGCGTTTGGGGCTATTTTCAATAATTGAGTTAAAACTGTTGGCTATGATAATGCAGGAGTTTAAGTTGAGGCCCCAATTGGCCCAAAGGAGGTTATTAGTGAGCTGTTTGGGGCAATGAGGCATGTAAAAAATCGTCGTGTGTTTGTCGCCAACTCGGTATTTACCCTCGGAATTCTCGGTTAAAATTTCACACTGGAATTGTCGTAATAACCAACGATCGGTTTCGGTGAACACCGGGTCGTAGATTTTGACCTCGGCGTTGTGTAAATCTTTCAAACAAAGGAGGAAACCTAACTGATACCGGGATATCATACACTCACCGATTCGACCTAAACCGAAACAAATTATTTCCTTTATATTTGGGTTTGATAGCGTTGTTAGAGCTTCTCGGAGCGAAGCAACAGCTGAGGCGAATAAGTCAGACGAATTTATCTCCGATTTGGCTTCGTGGATTCTTCTGGAAAAGTTAGGTTAGAAATGGTGTGTTTTGAGTGTGTAATACTGACTTGAGTGTGGCTTCTTTATTAGGTTGGAGTTCTATTTCGTGGGATTTTGATAAAGTTTTATATTTGGAAGATTTATTCCCACGTTTGTAGCGGATTAACTTGAAGCCTTCGGTCTGATGACAACTGTCAGTCGACATGGTTGGCAGTCTTGTTGATCTTTGACTTTTGTTGAGTATTGAGTCTTGTCAGTTGTTAGGTTGGTGACACTGAAATGGGTGATATGTAACCAAACATATTATTAAGTGAAAAAATTCCGTAAAATAGATACTAATAAGATATTTTTTATGAAGGGTAAAATATACCGGGTTTTTCACGAGAGAGTTATTTTTGAAAATTTCCTTGCCGCAACCAACAATACTCACTAACTGCTAAATTAAATATGTTATTTCTTTTATATTAGAAATCAAAGTAAGTTGGATAGATTTGCCAGAAATATCAGATTGACAGATAACATAAAATTAATCAAAATTCAACAAATAAATTAACAAGTTAAGTTAATGTATAATATATTTACTAAACTCCCGACATGTCAAAATGACGTTAAGTTAGTTAAACAAAAAGTCACTATGGCTATGTTGGTGACTACTTCACTCAAAGTTTAACAACCTGGTCGCTATCACGATTTGAAATGATTTAATTATTATCATTGGCCTATGTACCGTGTACATGGAAACTTGACATCAAGTACAGTCAGATGAAATAATAGTCATCTGTGTTGTTTGAGATACACTCAAAAATTTTGGTTTGTCATTGTAAACGTCACGGGAGTTTTGTGAATACATAATAAAAGGTGTTTGAAGTGTCTACCATCGACTTCTAAACATTCGCCTAGTCGGTTGGTAAACGATAACAAAACATGTCGCATCGTTTAAGAGATGATTTTTTGCTTTAATGTCAAAGAGACAAGACTAATAACAGCTATCGTAGATTCAATTATAATTATTTTCAAAATTTAAAATCAAGAAATTGTTGCAATATGTATAATGGGTTGCGGCAAAAAAATTCAGAAATAACCCTCTCGTGACTAATCCTGTATACATAGATAAAAAATATAAGTTTATTTTGTTAAATCTTGCAATATTTTAATTTATGATTTTATCCATTTTCCTTTGATTTGTTTATCGCAGAACACCGATCTTTTTTTAAAAAAAATTATTTTTTTTTCCAATAGTACCAAACATAAGCGGTTATCAACAAGAAGTCCGGAGTTATTATAAATAGACCGCTCCGGGTGCCAAAAATCGACCAAAATCTCGATAAAAATCAAAAAATTTTTAACTTTAAAATTGATCCCAATAATGTTTTTTACATTTCTAGTGATCTTAAAGACTCAAAAAAGTGCACAAAACGTTATTGGGTAAAGTTTGAAAACTTACGAATTGTTGTATTATGTTTGTAGCAATACGTAAAACACAACTGCTATGATTTTTTGTGACTCTTGGTAAAAAGTACTGTGAAAAAACAGTTTATCTATTTTGGCGCCAAAAAGCTGTCTTATCTGTATAATCTGTGATTTTAAGGTTATATTTTGGTGTTCAATTCAAAATCAGGACATTAATGAAAATAATTATAATAAATTTATTCCAGAACACAAAAAGTAGGTATTACTAATGTTTCTGTATAAAAACTTAAATATAATAAGAATACCGATGCAAAATATTGACATAAAAAACAAAAAACAGGTTTTGGGCCCTAATCAAAGAATTAACATATTATTTTATTGTTTTATGTTAATTTCTTTTTTTTTTATATGAATTGCTTTGAGAACTCGTTTATTTTCTGCAAATAAAAAAAATCTATTCAAGCAAAATTAATACTTTAGTTAATTTGATCATTATAAGCGATTTTTAAGTGTTTCTACTTTTAGTTAAGTTTTTTCACAATGACCACATTTGAAATGACAAAAAAAAACTTTGGCTTGAAAGATACTTTGTTTTCGCTGCAAATGATAATCTCAAAAAATAGCACACTTAGGTGTGTTGGTCCTTAAATCGAAACAAATCAGGACATAAATGTAAAACAAGACAAGACAATAAAAACCTAAATATGTCCTGGCTAAATCAAGACGGTTGGTCACCTTAATCTTAAGTGTGCAACCTGCGTTTGATCGAGCATCACTCCACTGACGTCACCATGTTAACTATCTTATTCGCTCTTCAGTGTCTTTTACTACAAGTTACGAGGCAACCTTAGTTTTCTATAAATCTTGGGTTACCTCGGTAGATTGAAATTGATCAAAAATGATACAGGATGTTCCACGAGTAATAATAATGATCCATTTTAAAGGTAATGTGAATAGTAAAATACTCCGTATTTGGTTTTAATAAATTAAACATAATATTGACCAAATCCGGCAAATTTAAATTTCGATTTTTCGAGGGCCATTTTCGCCCAAATGGAGTTAATTGGAGAATCGATAAAATTGTCGATAAGACAGCCCTTTTCGAGCACTACAAGTTCCATCAATCAGATTTTGATTTCTGTTACTCCTGCAACCGGAAAAAAATAAAAATTAATTTTCCATGGTAATTTCCTATATCTAAGCCTGCCTGGGACACCCGGTATATTATGTATTAGTTATTTTTTCTCATCAAAGTAGCAAATAAAACAGTGAAAGGATTAAGATTAATAAATACTGATTAATAAATAGATTATAGAATTAAAGTTCGCTGATAACGTATGTATCTACATTTCTAGTATATTGTGTAGGTATATTGCAACACATTAGAAAATATTAAGACAACAATCTAGAATTACATACTTTTTTAAATAGTCAACACTTTTATACTTAAATTAAGAGGTCGATCTGACAAATAACCCCGTTTGTCTAAAAAATCTTTTCCCAATTGGGAATAAAGTGACGCTATAGTCCCTCGTTTTTAACAAATAATCTGATACTTTATTTTCTTGAGAATAAAATAAATAAAAACCGATTTTTACTCTTAAAATTACTACTAAATGAACTGAATATTACGTAGGACATTATTTGACTGATTTATATTTTTTTTATTATTTGGAATCAATCTGCTGGGTAGAAAGTTTTGTACGCATCTTTGAAATGAAATAAACATAAACATCGTTAATACCCTCGGCCCCCTTCAGTCGTCTCAGCCATTACCTACATCTCGGGATTAAGATTGTTATTTGATACACAAATAACTATTTGTTGTTTTTGCTTCATACTTACATATCGTCCCCTTAGTCCAACATCTAGTTAACTTAAATTTTAGGTATTTGTAAAGTTTTTGTTGCAATACTTCAAAAACATAAAACCAAATTTTTTATTAGATTAAAAAAACATAGTTTAGTATATTACACACTGTTTGACTAATAATAATTATTCTTGATTACTTTCAAGGTGTAGTTTTTTGTGTTTCAAATTTTTAAACTGCAGTTACTCGAAACTATAAATTTCAAGTTATCTAGTTGTTGCACTAAGGCGACGACATAGTAATAGTTGATAATGTTGTTAGGGCCACACTTTATCTGGAAAAGTTGAATATTTATTTTAGCAAATATGTAAAGTTTCTTTCACCCCGAATAACATAATAACATATATTATTTTAGCTGCAAACGCCTTCACATAAATTAAAAATTTTGAATAAGAATAAATAGGTTAATAAATAAACATATTTTTTCATACCTGCCTCTGTAATGCCTAATATTACTAGTTCATAGAATACCACTTCATTTTGTAAGACTTGGTTACTTCGAAAAACAATATAAGACAATTCGATTTTTTCTATTAATTTTTGTAACATTACAAATTACAATTAAAACACCAAACTAACATTTTGCACATTTGGTAGTCATATACACGGTGTGTCAGAACTCGCAACAGAAAGAAATTTCAATGAAATCTACAAATAATCTTTGTTTCCTCTTCTAATAGTCTGTAGCAAAAAAAAAATGGAAAATTATTTTTCCAACAAAAACGTGCAAAATTTAAACCCCCATAACTTCGAAATCTTTATAGATAGAATTTTTTTAACATTTTTTCTATGTTCCTGGTATCTTACCTTATACGGCATTATTCTCCAAGGCACGAGTTCTGGCGCACCCTGTATTTGGCGTTTAAAATGAAAGAGAAAACACAATTGTTAAGAAACAGTCTAATAAGTTTTTTCTATATGAAATAATGTAGTTTATTCTTTTTATCATACATCAAAAAACGTTAGTGATTTTGCCAACAATTATGTGGTATAATATTCGTGCTTGAAAAACTCAATGGTCATTTTTGATTTCTTTATTAGTAAATTACTTCCAAAGTCCACCACGTGCAAAATAAGTTTTATTGTTTATTAATTTTTCCTTAATGGAAATCATAGATATCTGTAATTTTAATCTATAAAATATAGATTAAAAAATATAGTGCTGCTGTAAAGGGTTTAACTTTATATTATTTGGCCAATTGATCAACTACCATAAAACACAAAAAAATCATTTAGTGATATTATGTTATCAGCAAAAGCTGTAATTAAAATCATCAACGTTTTCCGGTCAACCGTAAAATTTTTCGTATAAAAACCGAATTCAAACCTCCACAAATCATCAGTTCAAGTTTTGACATCAAGATGAAGTCAATAGTGATCTTAACCGTTATCGCAGTTTTGCTGCCAGGTAAGAGAAATACTACAAATAGTTCAACATGATTGTGGAAATTACACATAATTTTAATTTTGCAGCATTGCAATCGCGATCCTTGGTACGACCATCTCCAATTAGACCTAGAGTAAAACCAGTTCCAATTCCTGAAGTCGAAAGTCCAGAAATTGAAATTAATCCAGTACCCATTATACCAGGTGTAAAACCCGTCCCACTTCCAGAAGCAGAAACACCAGAAATCGAAGTTAATCCTGTACCTATTGTACCAGGAGTCAAACCTGTCCCACTTCCAGAAGTAGAGACTCCCGAAATTGAAGTCAATCCTGTACCTATTGTACCAGGAGTCAAACCTGTGCCACTTCCAGAAGTAGAGACTCCAGAAATGGAAGTAAACCCTGTGCCAATTGTACCCGGAGTAAAACCCGTACCACTTCCTGAAGTCGAAACCCCAGAATTAGAAGTCGTCCCTGTACCAATTGTTCCTGGGGTAAAACCTGTACCACTCCCTGACGTTGATACTCCAGAAATGGAAATCAAACCAGTACCAGTTGTACCAGGCGTAAAACCCCTTCC
>NW_025401050.1:641376-683116 GCF_015345945.1 Tribolium madens | reverse complement strand
TTGATACTCCAGAAATGGAAATCAAACCAGTACCAGTTGTACCAGGCGTAAAACCCCTTCCCACTCCAATTAAACCGGGAGTTAAACCTCTTCCATTGCCAGTTCAACCAGGAATTAAACCAGTACCAATTCCAATCGAAGTTGACCCAGTACCAATTGTACCAGGAGTAAAACCCGTACCACTCCCAGAAGTTCAAACCCCAGAATTAGAAGTAAATCCTGTACCAATCGTTCCTGGAGTAAAACCTGTACCACTTCCAGAAATCGAAACACCAGAAACTGAAGTGCCTGTTGTACCAGGAATCAACCCCTTGCCGTCTATTCCGGAATGTGGCAAATATTTGGCTGACTTGATTGCGAAATTGATGAGATATTAAGTAGTTGTTTAAATTTTTAACAATTAAAAAAAATGTAAACTTTAAAGTACTTCATAAAATTTAGTCGAACATATTGTTTTTATCATCTTTAAAATAACTAAAAGTAATTGATTTGGAAACTTATACAGGGTGATTCATCTCAGCTCCGGTCTTCTGTAACTCAGTTATTATTTAAGTGGGAATTTTGATATTATTTATATTCTAGAGAGCATTTCAGGAAAATATTTTTGATTATACAGAGTTGTCCAAAAATAAGTTACAATACAAACTTATGTTTTATTTTTAAATGAAACACCATGTTTCTTGGCATTTTTTAATGTAATTTTTAATTTCATTGTTTTTAAGCTAAACTTCTATTAGTCGATTTTGCTTAGTTTTTGAATTAAGTTGTTTTTTTTTGGCGAAAACATCCTCTTTTTAAAAATTTATTACACAAAAGTTAAGACAGCTGGGAAAAAAAAATACTACTGTAAAGAGGACAGTATACGAACTTTAAGACTGTAACATTTTTTTAATGTATTGCAGCCGAAAATTTAAAAAAATGTCGAAGTTTGTTAAAAGTTAAATAACTCAAAAAAAATTTTTTTGCATCTAAGAGTTTATTAAATGATCTTTCCAAAAACATTTACTTTTAAGTTCTACAATTAATAACTTAAAAGATATTTAACTATAAACATTAAAAAAAATATCATTATTTCAATAGCCAAAAAGTGCACGTTTGCACTAGAGATGGAAGAAATATCACTCAATAATCACTTTTATGTTACACTGAATCCATTATTCTTTATTTGTAGAATAAAACAGTTCGAATTCCGATATTCATGTCGGCTTTTACAATTTCTGGACGAATCCCAAATAAATGATCAGTGTGGTTGCCTTGGTATCAACAATGCTTATTTGAATGATAGGCATTGTTGCTACAATTGACATTTCAAATTAAATATCTTTGAATTTATCAATTCTAGACATCAAAAGTTTGTTTTTTTAGATAGACAATTTATCAGTCTATGAGATGAAAAATAAAAAATAGGGTGTTGAATTTAAATTATTTAAGTTATTTAACTTTTAACAAACTTCGACAACTTTTCGACGGCAATACATTAAAAAAATGTTATAGTCTTAAAGTTTGTACTTTCCTCTTTAGAGTGGTAATTTTTTTTTACAGCTATCTAAACTTTTTATGTAATAAATATTTTAAAAAAGGATGTTTTCACTTATAATTACACGAGAGCTTACACGATGTTGCAATCAATTGCAAATATCGAGACCAAACCACGCCCTTAGTGAAGGGAAATTTCGATGTGGTCAAAATTTTGATTGAGAATGGTGCCAGCATTAATTCTACAAATAGTGAGGCCTGTAATCCACTCTTCGAATCTCCAAAACTTGTCGATTGTGACAGTACGGGATATTTAATAAGCAAAGAAGCGAAAATGGAGGCGAAATACTTATTGAAAGACAACTTTCAATGTATGAAGAGTTTAATTAAGAATAAAATTGAACTGAAGAGTCTTTTGCTGGACGACTTTGATTCTTCTACTTTACTAAAAGTAGTTAAAACTAAAAAAAATGCTCGTTTTGTAAATTATCTTTTAGAACAAGGACTCCCAATTGATTTGTATGATAAAAAACAAAAAAATCCACTTGTAGTCGCTGCAAAAATTGCATTTCTTGATTGTTAAACTTTTGGTCGATGCCGGCGCTGGAATTGATTCAGCGAAAGAAGAATTGGAAGAATTTACCAATCAAGATAACGAGTGTTATGTTTACTATCAGAGATTGAAACTAAACAAGGTAAAGACACAATTTTCAGATTTTGGTGAGAGATGTCACGAAACCGCAGAATAAACTAATCGTATAAAGTTTGTTGCAATTACTTTTCAATGTATTTTTTTTACAATAAAAATCATTTTGTATCGTTCCTTACTACGAATAGAGTTAATTCATTTTTTTCAAGATTATAACTTATTGACAAAATTAAATTAATTGTAACTGCTTCTTTTTTATTTCTATTTCAAGCTGCAATAATTGCTTGCGAAGTATTGCTTCTTCTTCTTGGTGTCATTGTACTCGTTGTGCACTTTTTCGTTGCTCGTCTTCTCATTTATGTTTTTTTTTTTGTTAATTTTCCAGTTCTGTCATCAACATTTTTTTTTGAAGTTGTGCTAATTCTATTACACAAATTGTTTTATTTATTGAATCCGTAACAGAAGATGGAGTAATTAGTACGAAATTTATGTTTATTTCTAATAAAATTCTTTATGATTTAACAAATTAGTTTATTTTTATAGGTACCAACTTAAAAATATGTAATCCAGTTATTCTAGAATAAAATTATTGATTTATCAAAGTTCCAACGCTTTAGTAATGTCCTCAGCAAGTTCGTTTTGTTCAACAATTGTAAAATGATTTCCCTTAAAATTCATTGTTTGAACTTTCTCTTCACAAAATTCCGACAAATTGTAATCTTCTTCCATATTCTCAACCATAGGAATTTCCGGTTTGTAAAGTTTAATCACTGATTTAATTTTCCTTTTGTGTGTTTGACATTCACGAATTGCTTTGTATCGTTTGTAGAAAGTGATCAAAGCTTGTTTATCCATTTTTTCATTTTTTAATAACTCTGGTGGTACCAAGGTACTTGCCATTTCAATCCGTTCATTGAAATTCTCACAACTTAATAACTTGTCTTTGTGTTTATCCAAAAATTCAATTGGAAGGAAATGAGCTAAAACTGTGTATATTATTAAAGTCTCAAATTCACTTTCAGTATTTCCGGAAAGGTGCTGTAAAACTGAAGCTTTCAGATATTTAGGAGCACCATCGATTGCAAAAATTTCGCCAAAATAATTTTCTTCTTCAAGTAGAGAAACTAGTTCTAAGGCAACAAGTACTCCGAAAGAGTATGCAATGAAAATGAAACTTTTCTTGTCTTTCAATAAAAGTTTCACATGCTAGAAAAAATGAAAACACAGTTAGAGGAAATATAGAGGGAATAATAATTCACCGGTAGAATATTAATTGCAATTTCTTGGATTGAGTTTTCGGGATTTTGAAAAGAATATTGCAATCCAACAACGTGAGCTTTGAGTTTTTGACTTAAAGGTTCAACTAATTTGGCTACACCTTCAATTCCGGGTAATACGAAAATAGTGGGGGCTTCTTCATTTTCATTGGCCAAACTTTGGAGCTTGATAAAAGGTAAATCTTCTGAACTACTGTCTGGTACAAACTGAAGTAAAGCCTTTGTGCCTAGTTCTATTTTTTCGTCTTGAGTTTTCGTGTTTTTTTGGTTCTGAAGATCGACCAGTCTGCAAAAAGTAATTTTGTTGTTTATTTATAATTACCGGAAAAAAGTTTGTATTTACTTAGCAAATGTCATATTTCTTAAATCTTTTGCTGGAATAAAAATGTCAAAGTCTTTTTCTAATGTTTGCAAAATTTCGCTTCCTAAAATTGAATCCATTCCAAGTTCGGTTAAAGTCGATTGTTGGTTTATTGTTTTGATGTCTTTGATGCCTAAAATGGCACAAACTGCATCGACCGGAGTTTCACCCCCGATTCTCTTATCGCGTTTTTCTGCCACCACCATTGAGGACACTATTGGGTCTTCTTGGTTCAATAATTGGTCCAAGACGTTGAGACAGCTGGAGATTTTCTGTTGTAGAGTACCACCGATCACTAATTCTTTGTTATCTTTCTGCATTTTGGCAACTAAACCTACCTAAAATTTGATTTAGATGAATTCAAAAAGCGAGAAATGCTTACATCTCCGATTGCTCCCCATTGTATGGCCAAGGCGGGAAATCCTTCAATTTTCCGTTTTTCGCAAATTCGTTCCATGATCGAGTTGGCCATGCCATAATTAGTTTGCCCGATGTTTCCACGTCCACAAGAAACTGATGAAAATACTACAAAATATCGCAAATTTGGACACAAATCTCGTGAAACTTCGTCCAAATATTTCGTGGCGAAAGCTTTGGGTGTTAGAGAAATCCTGAAAGATTCTTCGGTTTGATTTTCAAATAGTTCATCTTTAAGGACAACTGCTAGGTTAAAAATGCCGTCAACAGGACCCAATTTTGACGCTTCCTTAATTAAATTAAGGCAATCTTCTTTTGAAGAAATCGTAATTGTGGAAATGTGGACACGAGTGCCGTATGATTGCCAAATTCTAGATTGGGATTAATTGATTAATTAATTATGACTTTTTTATTGCATTACTTGAATCGTTGGGTTTGATAACCGGTTTGAATACCAATCCTGGAAGTCAATAGGAGATTTCGAGCACCTCTCAAGACCAACCAATCGGCCAATTCTAAGCCAAACCCTCCTAAACCACCAAGAATTATGTAACATTTCTTCGGATTAGCCCAAAATCTTCAAATAGAAATTAAATCAAATCATTAAAATTAAATTATTTACTTTGGTAAACACTGAATGGAATTTTCTTTAGATTCAATTTCATTTTCATCTCGAATTTTTATTAAAACTTTTCCAATGTGTTTCCCAGTTGTCATAAATCGGAAAGCAGTTTCGACGTTATCGCTTTCAAAAAGCACCCTGGGAAGTGGTTTAATATATCCAAGTTTAACACCTTCATCAAATTTCTTATGAAGTTCCAATTTAAGATCTTTTGGATTTGTAAATATCGAATCTAACATAATACCATGATAACTCGCCGATTTTTCAAGTAATAAAAGTTGCAACGAATTATTATTTATCAAATCATATTTCCCAATTTCTATAAATTTCCCACCTTTAGCCAAACACTGGACCGAAATTTTCAATTTTTCCTCAGTCAATGAATTCAAAAGAACATCAACTCCACGACCTCGAGTCTCTTTCAAAATCATTTCTTTGAATGAAGTGTCTCTCGAATTCCCAATATGACTTTCTACAACCAAACAAATTAATTCACAATTTGATGGTAAATCGCAACAAGTACCAGGAATCTGTGGGTAATTTTTCTTGAGAAAATCGCGTTTTTCTTTAGTACCAACAGTCACAAATACATTACATTGATAAACAAGTGCCACGTTTAGGGCTGCAAGGCCAACACCTCCAGTACCAGAATGAATGAGAATTGAAATACCGGGTTTTAAATTTACACGCTGAAAATTTTTATTGTATGGAAAAAACACTAATTGTTAATTTATTAATTACCATCAAAAGGGCGTAAATAACAGTACAGTAAACCACCGGTACTGTTGCTGCCTCTTCCAGTGACCAGTGAGGTGGTACCATCCAAGTCATATTTGGATCAGGATCAATTAACGTTGCCAACGCTCCATTATTTGTCATTCCCATAACACGATTACCTCTAAAAAAATTCTAAGATTTGTTACACTGAAGATGACCACAAACCGTAAATCTTTGCCACTAAATTCAAATCCTTCAATGTTTTCTTGATTGATCCGATCTATTTTCAGAATTATTCGAGCTGAAGCAGTCATGATATCTTTAAAATTAATAGCACAAAAATTAGTCTACAATTCACTCAATTATAATCGAAAATTACAAAATTATAACAATTTACTTTAATTAAATTTCCGTTATTATCCTTCAAAGATAAAGGACCTTCAACCCATTTCAAAGTTGACAAATCGCCTCGTGAAGTACAAGTGATAAATGAGTGTTCCCTGAAACTGTTAGTACAGTCTTCCAGACGTAAATGTCGGTAAGTCCCCCATTGTCCATTTTTATAAACATTGAAACTCAAATTTTTCTCAATTTGTTGAGTGTAGAAACCATTTTCGGGATTAAATTCAGGTGCTTGATCCATCACAAAAACACATCGAATTTTCCTTCCTTCCGGCTCTCTTCTTACACAATTAACAAACCCTAAAATTCCCTCAGTTTCGCGATTTTGGCAAGACAATATTATCTCATTTGGATTCTTCAAAGCTTGTTTCAATTGTGATATCCATTCGAAATGGTTTGAACTCAGTTCAATCACTTGTCGATGACTTGTTTCACTTTTCCGGAAAAGTATAAATTTTTCATATTTTGTGCAATGTTGAGTCAGAATTGTAATTCTTTCAGAATTTTCCGGCACGTAGTATAAATCTTCACGACTCAAAACAAATCCATTTGGACTCAAAGCGGCCAAAACTTGATTTAGAAGAGTCGTTCTTTGGAACAATTTTGATCCAACAATTAGGAGAAGATTACTAGAAGGGGAAAGCGTAATTGGCTCAATTTTCACACCGGGGATTTCCTCAATTTCCTTTTTGGTCGAAATAACCAAATTTGGTTGCACTAAAGGTACATCTTCAAGGGTATTAAACACCAAAGGCATCACAAGTGAATCAAGAGAAAATTCGTCGTGGATTTCCAAAGCTTTAAAATTTTGTTCAAGTGATTCCTCTAAGATGATTTGGATGTTAATCCGGATTGATTGACTCAAATCTGTTGTAAAATCATTTGGGATAAAAATATTGGTCTCCAGGACTGGCGCTAAAGTCGCTTTGCGGCGGGAAATCGGTCTAGCGTGAAGACCACAAATTTCGATTCCTCCACACCTGGAAAACTCATTTAAGTCGAAGAAAAAAACGGTAAATTAAAACTTACTTGACAAGATTATTGTTTTTGTAGGAATTGACCTGGAGAAGAGTTTCTTCACTTTCTGTAACTTTATTGGTTTCTTCACTTTTTATGAAATTTTGCAAATGTTTAATTGGATCAATTGAAATTCTATCAACTCCAATGGGGACAAATAAAAGTCTTGAATCTAATTCAAGTAGTTTCATTTGAAGCATTTTATCCATAAAACTGACCCAATTATTCTCCCATCGGATTAACCCAACTGAAGCATCAACCTTACACTTGACTATTCCTTTAAAAAATCCCGTGTAATTGTATCCTCTCAAATACAACTCTTTATAAACATCAGATTCATCCAAAACGTCTTTTGAGTCATTTCTTAATTCCAATTCCGGCAAATTGATGAAATTTATCTCACTAGGAGTGTAAACTCGTCCTGTGACAACAAGATTATTATTTTCAGTAATTTCAAAAATTCCACTTGTTTTTTGCAATGAAACAGAGAATGTGATAAATCCACTTTTCGGTATTGTTGTAGCTCTCACAAATTTGCAATTTTCAAAAACTATGGGAAGATAAACGGGAATTAAGTTTCTCTCTTTCGCTATCAATTCCCAAACAATGTTTAAATATCCGGTTGCTGGAAATAAATTTCGACCATCAATTACATGTCCTGATAAATAAAGATTCTCTTCAGCTAATCTCACATCGTATTCCATACTTGAATACTCAGCAAGTTTTACAAAAGGATCGACCTCCCAACTTTTGGAATGATTCCATTTTATTAATGGTGCAATCATGGGTGTATTTCTACCAACTGGAAATAAAACCTCTGGGTACAATTTATCGAGTTGGAGGTTGTATCCTTGCTTAAATAATTTGCCCAGAATTTGTAAAAATATGTGATTTTTTAAAAGCTTTTCGTTTGTATTAGAAAGATCCAAAATGATGGAATTTTCAGAATATGTGTTTAAACTTTCAAATGTTGGAGTTTTTCTTTTGTGTCTGTCTTTTTTTGGATTCGAAAGTACTGGATTTAAAACCTTGAAATCCAAGTCAAGTGTTTGAAGAATTACTTCTTTAAGTGTTAACTTGTGGTCGAAATAATCACAAGTTGGTTTCCCTGTCAAGTCTGTGGAGATCACAGTTGGGTCAAGGCCTATTTCTTTTAAAGTGTCAACAACTCCGATTTGAACTGCAATGCCCCCTAAAATTTCTTCACCGGTTTTTATGCCTTGTTTTTGAATTATATCAATAATGTTTAAGTTGTAGTCACTCAAAATTATATTGATTCTAAAAAAATGATTCCAAAAAATGTCGATTTTGAGTAGTACTTACCGATGCATCGAATTTTGAAAACTAGGGAATTGTAAAAAGTATTGTCCCACAATTTGGTACAACTTGTCAAAACGCCCAAAATTGACATAAAACGTTAATTTCTGATCCAAATTTTGCTCAATTGAAGTATCAAGAATACCATTTTTCGTTACAATTGAGTACCCTCTATACAAATGATCCGTAAATTGTTTTTTAAAAATTTGATGTAGTAAACCAACAAATTCACAGTTAAGTGGTTCCAAATTATCCAGAATTGTCTTCACACTTTCTTCAGTTCTACCACTCACACAAACCAATCTTGGAATGTTGTCTTCAAAACGTGATTTCTTTTCCGAAATTCTTTCAAGTATTACATGACAGTTGGTACCACCAAAACCAAAATTACTGACACTCATTATGGTATCGTCACTTTGAAATGGAGTTACTTCTGTTACAACTTTCATTCTTCCTTCTTCCAATGCAACCATGCCGGTTTTAATTTTTTTTAAATTAATGTTAGGGGTGAGAAATTCTTCTTCCATAGCAAGGAGTACTTTAATAAGAGCTGCCATCCCTGAAGCTGGTTCTGCATGACCTATACTGGATTTGACACCTCCAATATAAAGCGGTTTTTTTCGTTTTGTACAAATGGCATTATCTACAGCTTGGACCTCTTCTGAATCTCCTACTTTAGTACCGGTACCATGAAGCTCCATGTAAGTTAGACGGGATGGATCAATGGTACTTTCATGGTACATTTCTCTAAGTAGTTTGCTTTGCATTTCAGACGACGGGAAGAAAATCCCTTCGTTTTTAAACCCATCATGATTCGATTTCGAATGAATAATCTTTAAGAAGTAGAAACATTGGTACTCATTTGGTTTAAGTATAACTCGTTATTTTGGCAATGAAATAAATACGAACAAGAAACAAGCATTATAGTACTAATTTTTTATACTTAGTGTAAGTAGGTACCAAAATAGCTCCCAAATAATTACTACTTAGTACTCACTTTTGCATAAATCCGTCGAGCATTTTTCGCCGTTTGTAGAAAAACACAAGCAATTGTTTCACTTCGGACATAACCATCAGCATCTTGATCAAACACCTTGCAACGTCCTTCTTTACTCAAAACGCCAAAACTTAAAATTAATTATAATTTAATCAAATTGAAAATTGTTAAAATGGTACCGGGCAAATTGTAAAGTTGTGTTTAAATTGAGTGTTAAATTGCAGCCTCCAACTAAGGCATTATCACATTGCCCACTTCTTATAGCCTTAAGAGCATGATCTAGAGCATTAAGTGAGCTACTGCAAGCAGTGTCGACAATATAACTCGGTCCTTTTAGTTTCAAAAAATAACTGAGTCTTCTTGGAATAAAGGAACGCTCAAAACTAGTAAAATAAGAAAAAAAAACATATCAAATAAATGAAATTACCCAGTAACTCCAAAAGTTTGTGGTTGGTCGATACTCTTCAAAGATGCCCATTCAACATCCGACCAGGAGTACCCCACAAAAACCCCGGTTTTGGTTCCTTTCAATTCGTCTGGATGCAATCCCGCATCCAGGATTGCCTCCAAACTAACCTCAAGAAACCCTCGAAGAGTAGGCTCCATAGTCTGGCATTGCCTCCAATGAACCCCAAAAAATCCCAGATCAAATTTGGTAATGTCAGGGAGAAGTCCCGCGGTTGGAGGTACTTCTGTATGTTTTACCATCCAACGTTCTTCAATTTTTGAAAGCATTGATTTCTTGTTGACTAGATTATCCCGAAATTCTCTCACGTTCTGGGATTTGGGAAATTGTCCCGAAATTCCTAAAATTTACGACATTAGGGGCTTGGAGAAAATTAGTAGTACCTGTAATGACGACTTCTTCGCCAGGAGGCGGCGTAGAAAGCCATCGACCGAATTGGAAGCTCTCGTCTTGCATGATTAAGATTGGTAAGAAAATTTGGGCGCGGGTTTATATAGTACCAACTAAACTTTTTAATTCTTTTGTGTCTATTCATTGTTTTTTTAAACAAGGAAACGAGATTTATTTTGAGGATTTTTGGAATTTCAAGGGCAAGTTTGTTTTTATTTTACGCAAAAATGCGTAATTTTATTTAAAAATATGTAACAATAATCAATGGAAAAGTGACATAAATTAATAACAAAAGGATGTATATCCCTTGACTTAAATAAAATTTGGTTGTCAAGGTTTTTCCTATTATTCCACTCGTTGAAATAATATTCTAAATATGCAAAAATATTCAGTAGGATTAATAATTACCTATTTGACATGCAATAAATATGTAAAATTGTACGCAAAAATTGATGAAATTTGAGTGGTACTACTGAAACCTTGTATGTCAATTTTGAACAAATCCTAAACAGTACTTTTTTAATTTTTGTATTATTAAAAACAATGTGTTACGTGATCTAATAAGCAAAAGTCAGTTTCGAAATTGTAGAATCAGTTGAGACTTATGTAAATAATTCCAGAAGGTACTAATAATAGAGGAAATGTGGGTAAAATGGTATACTTAAGGTTTGGAAATTTTTGTCTAAATATTCACAAGTTCAACAACTAAGGGCCAGTTTAATAATCTCAGTAAAGGATCTTTAAAGTTAATGTTGGTTTAGAATGTGCTCATTACTATGGACCTGTTGACATAAATTTTACATTCTAAACCAACATTAATTTTTAAAGTCCCTTTAATTCGATTATGAAACTGGCCCTAAAACAAGTTTTTATAAAAAATCATTCTTTTATAAATAAATATACAAAAGTAAAGTTTTAACTTATGTAGTTGCGTGATATATTTTTTAAATTATCTGCAAATTTTCCATTGTGTCTAAGCTTGTTGGTAAAATGAAATATCGCATATTTATAAAATGGAATGGGTTTATCGCCTAGAAATAATATTTATTAATCAGTTTTTTAACAAACTAATTCACCATATTTACAATTATCGCAACAAAGGTATCATGAATCCTCTTCTTGCGTAATATGCAGCGGATTCCCATCCCCCTCCACTTTTGCTTTTTGTATTTGTCAAATAAATTGTTATTTTTGACATTTGACCTTTTTTATGTCTATTTAATATTAGCGATGATCTTGTATAGTAATAAAAATTAAAATTTTATCACAGTTTCCCAAGAACAAATGGTGACGATCTGTAACCTTTTTACGATTAAATTTTTTTAAGGATAGAAACCCCTTGATCCGTGCCACCACCGCGTTTTATCAATTGTTGCAATAATCAAGTACATTTTTAACAAATTACTACCATGGTTTCGACTTTTTGGTAAATGTTAAGGACTAATAGATACAAAGTATTAGTATTATTATTATTATAAAAAAAAAAAAATTTGGGCATTGACCATTTTCCACGTGGCCAAGGAGGCTGATCGTTAGGGATAGTGTTGCTATCAACTAATGATATGTGTCCAGTAATTGCACGTGCAGGCACGACATTTATACTTTGACAGTGAAACAAACACTTAATTGATAATTGTCAGATATCCCACCTCTCCGGATACTATTAATTATTTTTTTTTTTCGTTTAAATTTGGCTGGAACCAGAGCCTCCAGTCTCCGACAACTGAAGGGAAATTCCAGTCGGGTTAATCCATACCCTAGAACCTGCTCCATACGACCGCATGGTAAGCAAATCCTAGGTCCACAAATCGTGTGCCCTGAGCAGACGCAATGAACCGAGGATTACCGCCTTCTGCATTTGACCGGCAAGTCGTTCAGCCGCGTCGCGGCATGCCGGAATGATCTTCAAAGACGAAAGCAGCGTTGGTCTTGCACCCCCTAAACATCCGATGACCAAGACGACCAGTTTGATAGAATAGCCAGGATACAGCCTACGGAGCTCCTGAAGGAGATCTCGGTATTTTAACCGCTTGTCCTCCTCCTTAGCGGAGATGTTTGGCTCAGCCGGAGCTGAGAATTCGATCACAAACATCTCCTTAGATAGAAGATCGAGGAGGACAATGTCWGGCTTGTTGGCCTGAATGAGTCCTGTAGTKGAGAACGAAAARTTCCAATAAATTCGGCACTTCTCATTCTCYACTACCGACTCAATGTCTCCTGGAGCATAGGGAAGCACAGGTGTTTCGTCTACMCCGTACGAGTGTCTAAGGTGGTAGTAGACCACTCGTAAGGCCGCATTGTGGCGATGGATATAGGACGACACTGCATACTTCGGACAAGCCGACAGTATGTGCATCASTGTCTCTGGTGCAGTGCGACATGCCCTKCACCGGATATCCGGAATGYCCATACCCATYACGCGGCTGCGATAGACGAGCGTGTTAAAAACACCATCTTRGCAGGCTATGATAAACCCCTCCGTCTCCGACTTTAACCCACTTGCYTTCAAGAAGGCAAAGGTCARCCGCTGAGACAAGCCCTGGTCTTCTATGGTTTTATAGMAGACACCATGCATGGGCTTGTCACAGTGCTTGCGCAATAAACTGCGCACCTCGGCTTCCCTTACGTGGGCCTGGAAACGAGTATCCTCCCACTCTGTGACTGAGTTTTCAGACACTCGTTCCTCATCGAAGACAAGACCGAGTTCATCCGCTGCCCTTCGTGCTGCCCTAAACAAAAATGCTCCCACCTCCCCTCTTTYGTGTTCGCATACCATGCGAAGAAGGGGATCCGAGCTCCTGATGATCTTACAGGCTGTACCCAAAGCTACTCTGTCGTGCAGACACCGCAAACTCAAGAGTCCACGGCCTCTCCGATTACGTGGGAGATATAACCGTGGATCGGATGATTTTGGGTGATGACTCCTTTGAAGAGTCATCATTTTGCGGATCCCTACATCGAGGTTTTGCAACTCGCCTTTAGTCCACTTCACTACTCCAAAAGAGCAGAGCAGGATCGGAACGGCAAGCATATTTGTTGCGGCAACTTTGTTCTTCCCCGACAGTTCGGAAGACCAAATTTGCCGGAACAGTTGCCGATACTTGCCACGAAGAGACTCTTTGATTTTACCTACCTCTTGAACATTACGCTGTTCAATGCCGAGGTAGGTATAGGTCTCTCCGGCATTCAGATGTTTAAGAATGCTTCCATCAGCAAGTTGCTCATCCTCTCCGTATTCTCCGCATCGTCCTCTCTTGATATGGACCAGTGCGCATTTGTCCATTCCGAACTCCATTCCAATCGCATGAGTATACTCCTGCACCACCCTAAGAGATTGTTGTAGTTCTCTTTCTCCGGAGGCGTAAAGTTTAAGGTCATCCATATAGAAAAGATGGGTGACCCTATGCCTCCGGTGCGAAGGTGGGCCGCAAGTATATCCCTTTGTTTTTCGTAAGGCAATTGAAAGCGGAAGTAGCGAAATGCAGAACAAGAGGGGACTCAAGGAATCTCCTTGAAACACCCCTCTCCGGAACGTCACCCACTCTGTGCGAACTTTTGTGGCACCTGATGTTATGGGGAATCTGGTTATTATTATTATTATTATTATATTTGGGCATTGACCATTTTCCACGTGGCCAATATCAAGTTGAAAATTGTGTATTTTTTAAAAAGAATGTTGAGCTATTCAAGCATTTTGTCAAAACAAAATATTTTCAGTTTTAATAAGACTATTCCATAATTTTGCGGCTCATGTAAGGATTACAACTTCATATGTTTTATTCACATTTTATCGATAAAAAATTTCATATAAGTTACCATTTAAAAACAATTGCAAAACTCAAAAACAGAGCACTTTAATTTTTATTATCATTTTCTAAAGGCAAATATTAAAAAAAAAGATTGGTTCCATAACATTGACATAACATTGATACGTTGAGATGTAAAAAAAATGTAATACCTTTAAAAAAAGAACAAAAATGCATAAATGCTGAACTTGAAACAACTTTACTCAGTCATTTTTCAAATAATCGATCTTAGTTTTTGTAGGATAATTTAAAGGAATATTATATAGGCCGATGCGCTGACATTTTTTTGAAAAAGTGTTTTGTTTTTGAGATATTGTGATGTAAAAGTCACGATATTTAACGGTAGACCTATAGATTCGTTTTAGGGTTTTGGTATTTATTACAAAATATTAATTCTTAACAAATTCCACAAACACCATATAATAAAACACACAATTATTAGACCAACTTCTTTTGTTTTCAGTAAGGTAACTTTGTCAAAAGCAGTAACTGCTTTGCTCTCACTGTACCTGTTATTTGCATTTCCACAAAAAGATCCATAAAGAAGATTCTCTATTACTTTTTTTGTGGAGATGATTTTTCTTAATTTGAAAACACGTCCAAAATTTGATGCTGTAATTTCTTTCTCTTTCTCTTGTATTAATTTCTATGTTTTCTCTCAACTTTTCTAAAAACTCTTTTTCAACAAATCGGGCTCAGCAACTTTTTTACTTTTTCTATAGCTTCTTTTCTGCAATCTTTCTTTGATTTTTTGGATTTTTTTACAATATTTGTAAGTATATTTGCCTATACCCCTTCACAAAATCCGTTTCTGATTTTCGTTGTGATAACTTTCATGTTTCGAATTGAAAGAAACTGCTGCGGCTACTATCCCCGTCTCCAATTAATTTTCCACATATGTATCAAATAGTACATCTCAAATGATTTGCGAAATCCTTTCAAAATCACATCAGCTTCCACGGCAGTGGATGGCCCCTTATAATTTTTGAAACACAAAGATGATCTGTGGAGTTTGTTTTCCCGACACTGTCTCTATCACATGTTGTGCAATACTTATTTCTCACTCCCAAAAACAATTTTTTTTTAGTTTTGGCACCGATGTTGGAAGCAACTCCCGACGCAGCATTATAGTTCGTACGGTACGACCATGCTCCATTAGCAATTACTGATATAACCGGAGTACCATTTTCATCAACGTCCCCACATTCGATTGCCAATTGTTTTTCTTCTCTAGCTGCAGCATGCACTTTTTCCCATAAGCTTTCTTGAATTTTGTTAGAGATAGTTCGAGAATGAGCAGTAAATGTCTTGTGGCACTTAAAAAGAATGTCGATAGCAGAAAATAACTCTTCAGACTGAGAATATCCAATCCCAATTGAAATACCACCGCAAACAGCTTGTGAGTGAATTTTATCTACTCTTTTTTTTGACATTAGATTTCATTGTTGAATTTTACTTTGACATTTATAAATGTCGACCAAATTGACTACAAAATTAGTGAGGATTGAATAAAGTTTTATATTGTACACGACGATAAAATTTTCATTATCTTTTCGAGCATATTAGCATATTGCTCTCAAAGATAATATTCAATTTTATCGTCTTGTATAATAAATAACTATTATCTTTCATTTTACGCCAAAACTGCAGAGGAGAAACATTTTTCGCTTCACTTGAAACAAGCAAATCTGTAATTGCACTTTACTTACACTTTTGCAGTGAAAAGAAAAGTTAATTTTTCTTTTGATTTTGGACCATGGACCTAGTATTAGTTAATATCGAGCGATCAAGATAATTTGTAATTGAGTCTTCTTTGCATCCGAGATAACGTATGTTTGTTTTTGAACTAACTGCACATGAAACGTCAAATAAAAGGACAAGTCGAAAGGTAAAACGTCAAAATAGGCTGGAATTCGTCGCCCACGTATAGTAATACGAGTAGAACCGTTGTTTTTTGAAGAATAAATTTAGGTATTATAATCATCACCTTTTTGTTCATGCCACTTTATCTTTCGACTTGTCATTTTACTTGACATTTTACAGACATACGTTTTCGGATCCAAGGATGACTCGATTACAAATTATCTTGATTGCTCGATACTATCTTCATGTTTTGGACTTTATCTTTGCTTTTTAAATCCTATCACATTGGTGGTTTTATTTAATTGATATGTCACTTTGACAATTAATTTATTAATTAAAAAATGATAGTTTTGTTAAAAATGACTTTGTTTTTTATCTTAAAGCTGTTTGTTTATTTGAGTTGCTATTTATCAAAATTATGTTTTTCCCACACATTTTTTTATTTAACTTGCGAAAACTTATTTGTCAAAGTGACATTATTGTCAAAAAAATAAAACCGCCAATGTGATGGGATTTAAAAAGCAGAAACTCATCGATGGTGAAATTCTGTTTGTTTACATTATTTCCATTTTATGACTAAAGCGACCAGGCACCCCGTAGAGAAGGTCGGATGATTGACATCTTCCACAGAATACAGGTCTAAAAAAGTATGCAACTTACAGTACACCAAGTCTGAACAGTTCATTCGGTACCCTAGAGCCTTAAGTAATATCCCTAGTAAAGTTGGTATGAAGTGTTTTGTTAGTTGCATAGCTTAAGCAAGCCAAACGTGGTCAAACCCAAATAAGGGATTTTCTATTTGTTCTTACTACTTGATACCGCTTGATACGCGGTATGTTAGTGGTATGTTGAGCAGTATGACGTCACGGTATGTGTGTACAAAGCGCTAAATTTAAAATCTAGGGAGTTTGTCGCTGTTGATGTGTTGAAGTTGGGTGGTCATATTGATTGTCACTTGTCTTTACGATTTAATTCAATTTTGCTGGATTTTAATACAGAACTCATTCTAAATCAAAGTATTTTATAAAAATAAGTGCTTTAAAATCCAATTTTAGGCCAAAATGAAGCAATTTTTGCTATTTTCAATCGATTTGGCTCAATTTTAAGCCGAAAATCAACCTTATTCAAAGTTTTTCAACAAAATAAATACACAAATGACAGATTTTTTCYAAATAAAGCAGTTTAAGCTACTTCCATTCCAATTTTGCTAAATTGTAATCCTCGAATCATTCTCAATTAATGTATATTAAAATAATAACTGCTTAAATTCCAAAATGAAGCAATTTGTTTAATTTTCAATCGATTTGACCCAATTTTAAGCCAAAAATCATCCTAAAGCAAAATATYTTAACAAAAAAATGCTTAAGTAACAGTTTTCCGCCAAAATAAAGCAATTTGAGGTACTTTCAATCCAATTTTGATCGAAATCGTTCTAAATCAATGTACTTTATAAAAATAATTGCTTCAATCCCAATTTTACGCTGAAATGAAGCAATTTGTGCTATTTCCAATCGATTTGGCTTAACACAAGACATAAGAACAGAGGTTAGGATCTGTTGTCAAACGCTAAACAGCTGTTTCTTACCAAGATACCGCTAAACAAGGACAGAGCACATACCTGCGCTTGAGGATGGTAAGTTCGTGTATGTTGACCGGAACATACCGTGACGTCATTGTGACAAATCGAAAACGGTTGGTATGTTGTAGTATCATGTGGTATCAACCGGTATGTACAAATAGAAAATCCCTAAAGTCTTTATAATGGGAGGTTGCCTGGTAACAGTATCGGTAATACAGTGCGCTGCAGCGTGACGTCACCCAGTATGCTGAGACGCCGGTGACTATGACAGACTGTGACTATCCTCAGCTTTTCACTTGTGTGTTAATTGCCATAAAAAGCCCAAATTTTAGGGCCGCCCCAAAAATAAATATTTCTCATTGATTAAAAAAAATTTTTGCTAGTGCAAACGATGGAGGATTATATAGACAATTTAGAATTTGATATTGTTGTGTATGTCAAAAACTAAATTTGGAAAAAAAATAATTGGTTGTGTTAGCTGCTTTAACTAAAAGAGCTCAAATTCCTTTTTCTTCTTGGTTACCCGCTGCTATGGCGGCTCTTTTCTACATGGTAAAATTCCTTGATTTTTTTTAATGGTAATTATGAAAACTGAATAATGTAAAAGTTGATACGATTTTGAGTACCTAATTAAGATTTTAATATTGAAAATTGGGAATTCGGTAATTTATAGCCAAGTTTGGGATGATGTGCTGCTAATGCATTGACAAAAGAGAGGAGGCTTCACAACAGAGTTCGGGTACGTCATAAATGTCATTGCGGACCTGTCTGTATTTGTTTAATCATTCATTTGTAATCATAAAAATAAAGCATTTATATAAAAACAATCTACTTATTGTGTTTTAATATCACGAAAAGCTTTTCCTGCTATTGGCTAAGCGTTACCAGACAACCTCCCATTATAAAGACTTTGGTCAAACCAACAAAAAAACGGAAGTTCTTTCTATTATGTTTTCTGACTTTTTGAGTTAGTTACTTTCACCAATTAGTTTTTCTTGGTGTTATTCTGTATTTTGAAACTCATTGATTTAATTAATCATTGAATCTTATACTTATATCAGTTTCATTCACTAATAAAACAGTTTAATCAGTCGATTACCAATAATCGAAAGCGGTCCCAAGACCCCCGCTCTGTTGGAAAAACGCTTTCGAAAGGAATAATATTTAAACATTAATAAAAATTTACACTATTGATCGTGTTTTATTCATTTATTAGTACATTACAAACGAGGTGGTACCCCGAGAGGCGCCATCACGAATGGTAATGCTATTACCACCGATGTTTGAATGCTATTTTATTCACAATCATATTATTTTGAGTCAAAAATGTAAATAAAATGAAATTCTAACAAAGTTAAGGTCCAAACGTTGTATGCCATCCAAATTGCGTTTGATTTTTGACATTTCAGAAATGTCAAAGAAAATTTTGAAACAATGTGTGAATCTGATTTAAAATCGTTGAAATGGAGCAGTCGAGCAGTGCACTCCCGCAGAAGTAAAAAAAAGTGTGACATAAGCAACAATTAAGTACCAAGAACGGTAAGGACCGATCGAAGAAAATTGTTTCGAGGAGCGAAGCGACGAATCCAATTATTGTCTGAAATCGTTAAGTCCTTAACGTTTGTGATGCTTATGACATTTTTTGCGCGATTGATTTTTTTTGTTCTAGAACGCCAATAGTACATTACAAGCGAGGTGGTAAATATGGCATTACCCCGAGTGCTTATGTATACGATCGAGAGGCGCCAGCCTCGAGATCGAATAAAGCACATTAGAGATCGAATAAAGCCATTACCACCGAGGTTTGTATGCTATTTTATTCACAATCACATTATTTTCAGTCAAAAATTTGGGCAAAATAAAATTCTAACAAAGTTAAGGTCCAAACGCGGTAGGCCATCCAAATGGCGTTTGATTTTTGACATTTCAGAAATGTAAAAAAAATATTGAAATAATGTGTGAATCTGACTTAAAATCGTCGAAATGTGACAGTGTGTTCCCCCAGAAGTAAGAGAAACTGCTACAAAAGCAATTGAATACTAATTTAGCAAAATGTTATGCATAACTTGACAATTTGAAAGAAAAAATTCCCGGTATTTTTGTAATTTTAAGGTTGGCTATCCTGCATATTACCGCCCAAGAGAAGTAATATTATTCCTCCTCATGAGATTTCTTGATGTGTTTCCCAACCTTTAAAAGGTTAGTAATCGGCATATGACATTAGTGATTGTGAATAAAATACTTTGGCGATTTTTTTGAATGCTTACCGACTTAGCAACAATAAACAAAATACTTAACCGACGAGTTTGGGATAACAACGAGTAAATAATACTGTCTTGGAAAGATACGTAGTAAATAATCGAATATAGTTTTAAAGAAAATAATCCCGGTATTTTTGTAATCTTAACGTTGGCAAACCTGCATATTACCGCCCAATGGATAAAATAATAAAACTGGTCACGAAATGTAATGATGTGTTTCCTAACCTTTAAAAGGTTAATAATCGGCATATTACATTAGTGATTGTGAATAAATTACTTATTACTGAGTTAGGCAAGTAGATGGAAATGCAACAAACACATTTAACTGTACTGCTGGTTGCATTTTTGGGACCAAATGGCGGCGCCTTTGGAGCGTATAGTTTACATGCGTATGTCAGATTTCTATCCTATTTTACAAATTCTGTGCACACAACAGAGGGCAATATGTGCCTTTTCAGTGGCGTAGTAAAATTATTCTAAATTTTTCTTCGCTAGAATTTTTTCCTTAAAAATGATTGTTTCACTGCCCATTATGTACCTATCTTTTGATCAAGACTTTTAGTGTGTAAAAACCGTTATATGCAGGTGATTCTTAAATAGACCGACAAAATTTTATCCTTGTTAGTATCAAATGAAAACATGCTGGAAAAAAATATTTAAAAAATTCTTTGTTTAAACGTTCTTCAAATAAGATTTATTAATGTTATTTTCGAAGTAAAGCGTACGCCACTGATGTGTTAGTACAGGTAGTGGAAACCAACAACTTGATTATTGCAACAATTCATAAACGCCGTAAGTGGCACGGATCAAGGGGGTTTTGCCCCTAAAGGGTATAAACGTAAAAAGGGTACAGTTTGTCTCCATTTATCCTTAGGAAGCTGTGATAAAATTTTGTCGGTCTATTTAAGAATCATCCTGTATTTTTACTGCCTTGCAGTTTGGCATTTTTATTTCACTTTGAAATTCTTCCGAATTACAAAAAATTCAACAATTCAACAAAAACAATAAAACAACACTCAAACACATAAAAATCATGCCGTAACAACTCTAAACTAAAATGGCTGAAATGCTCAAAGTACCCCCTGTTGGGCACGCCACCGGAAAGATCCCAACAGAGGGCCAACAGTGTCGCTAATGTTGGCGCGTAGTTTGAAAAGAGTCGTAAAGTGGTACTACAGAGTACCGCATCTAAAGTATTGACGCTATATGGAAAAAATATCAAAAAATTTTATCTATAAAAATTTTGAGGTTCTGAGAATTTAAATTGTGCGCTTTCACTCTACTTATTTCTGCAGAAAAAATAATTTTCCAAGTTTTTTTGCTACAGGTCATTAGAAGAAGAAACACGGAAGCTGTATTCTAACTTGTAACTTTGTTTAATGTTATTTGTGGCTTTTATTGGCAACATTTTTGTACCTTTACTAAAACATACAAGATTATCAGTATCATTAATCAGACATAAAAAATGTCAAATGTCAAATGTCAAAATTTTTTGACAGATAGAATTTTTTAAACATTTTTTTCATGTTCCTGGTATCTTACCTTCCTTGAAAATTTTCTCTGGGGCGCGAGTTCTGGCGCACCTGTATGTATAGATTGAAAGAAAACAATCTAAAAGCAAAGTTTTCGAAAAATGGGACACTTATAAAATCACCAAAAAATTCTATCGCAGTTACCTACTTTACCTTTTTTTTTAAACATTTTTTCAATACTCTGGGGGACTACCCAAACACTCTTTTTCAAGGAGAAGTGCGCAATTTTCCGGACATCCTGTATTCTATACCATTTTAAAAATGTTATAGATAACTTTAAAAAAAATAATCACGGAACCACGTTAGTAAAACATTACTTTTGTATTATAATCTTTCAATAGAATTGTTTAGTCTATCGTCTAAAAAACTTGTTTTAGTTGTTGCACTTGTGAATATTTAATATTTAAACAAAAATTCTGAAAGTTTAAGTATCCCATTTTCTCCCTATGGCTACATTTTTGCTATTATTCTACTCGTTGAAACTGTATTCTAAAAAATACAAAAAGATGCAGTTGAATTAACAATTTATAGTTTACAAATGAGTGAAACTGTGAAGAGTGTGAGGATTTATTTAAAAGAATGATTGCTACTGTCATAATTTGGGGCTTAATATTTTAATACATATATTAAATAACTTACATTGTGAAATATTAGATTGATATGAGATACTCGTAAGGATCAATTTTTTTAACAATCTATAATTTTATCATAAAACACAATAACCACAATAACTATTGAGTTATTCAAAGAATTAACTACACACAAAACAGTTACTGCTTGACGACTTCTATTATTAATATAAAAGTACTCATTTCTGTCTCACGCTGTATTTTGCAGTAAACACAGTTACAAAACCAACAATAATCTTTCCATTTTTTGTAGAGTACCTGAAATGGCCTGAAACCCTTAATTGAGCACCCATTATGCCATTTAAACCCACATATCTATCATTCTCGGCCCCAGAGTGCAACCATTGGCCCCAAAAGTGGAACTATGGTGGGGACGTCTGCGTGAATCAACTTTCTTCTCAACCGGAGACAAGATTTATTTCTTTTACGGTAAGTTAAAAGTTATTCATATGGGTTCGGCGTGGTGGGAGTGGAGTGGAGAGACTTGAGAGAACAGAACAGTCTGTGATGTGATGGAAGTATGGAAGTGGATTTTTAGGGCGTAGAGTGTTTAGTGCAGTCGTGTGCGAGTTCAACTTTTTATAAACGTATTTTTTTATACTGTGCATTTTTATTTCGGATATGTTTTTGTATTGTTTCATTGTTTTATGGTGAGTTTCTGATTTTGGTTTTTAAATGTGATTCTTGACCTACCGTACTTTACTAGAGGTAGCCGACACGTGGTCTGCTTTGTTTGAGTCATGTTTCATCAATGTAATTTTAATTTTTGATACAACAAATTTTAACTTGTCGAAAAATCTAATAATCGTAATTATCGACATTTCTTTTTAAGTTTCTTGCAACGCAAAACATGAAACCTTTTTTTCTACTTTTTTTTACCTATTAACCTAAGTACCCTTTATAAATCGATCAATTTTTTATTAAGTTATCTACTACGAAATACCTAAAGAAAGAGATAAAACAGTAAAATATTTTCACCAACTTTAAATTTTAATAATTTATTGACTAATTTAATCACATTTCTAACATAATTTCCTATATGAGCAATAAGATGAGTAATTTTTATGCGAAAAAAATGTGATTTTATAAAAACTTTGGTTTTAGATTGTTTTCTTTCAATCTATACATATTTCAAAAATAATTTTTAGATACATGCAGAGTGTCGTATTTTGTCTATACAGTAGAACCTCTCTATAACGAGAATTCAAGGGCCAACGTATTTGCTCGTTAAACTGATTTTCACTATAAACAGTCATGGACAGTAAAAGTTTTTACACATGTACTATGCGAATTATTTATTAAATACGAATATTAAAGAAGTTTAAAAGAAATAAAAAAATGTAATTTTTGTTTGTTTTTTTTTGTATTGAAGCATTTTTATATTATCAATTGCACTTTTCAATTGTACAAGGCTATGAGAAAGAGATCGTAGTTAGGTGTAGAAGCACCCAACAACAAAAAAAAATAATCTCTAAAGAATCCTCAATTTTTTCTGCAATTGTTCTGCTTTTTATTTTAACATGGCTTCTCTACGGCTTTATCTAATTTAGCATTCTTAGCAGTATGTAACTTCTTTACTTTTGATGAAAATTCATCAGTTGAACTCGTAATCTTGTCTCTCTTCTTTGAAATTGTTGCCAAAACTGGCTAAAATTTTCTCTTTGCAGTTTGTTTCTTACCACTTTCGAACTCTTTTATTATTAATTTTTTTTTATAGAAAATGCTTGTCATTTCGAGGACGACATATTGATACAGAAAGTTTGAAAAGTTATTCAAGGCTGAAAAAGTGAGAAAAATAAGACCATTAGCACACAAAAACAACATTTCCAAAAAAATTCTAGCACACAATACGTAATGGACACTCGCAGGATTTTTATTTCTTCTAGGAGCTCTTGTAATAACCGATATGTTTCCGAAATTTCTCAGAAATTCTCGCTATTACCGATCTTGGACAAAATACAAGTTTTGTTATATCCACCTCAATTCCAGCAAAATACTGGCTATAGAGGGAGAATTTTACATAGAGTATTATACCAAACGGCAAGGGACCAGACGATTTACTCGTTATCGCCGATTTTGTTCGTTATAGAGGAGTTCCACTGTATATGAATTATAAAGTTTTTGGCAAAAGAGAAAAAATTGTTGTAGTATTGTCACAGTCTCTAGTATTTACTGAAATATTCACATTCTAACAAAAAAAATTGTTGAAATCAAATATTTTATTATGACAAAAAATTTCAGTTTTTTTAATCAGAATTTCCTATTTTTATTTATACAGTGTTGAATTAAATGAAAAATCCTACATGAGGATGTCAGGTCAACACATATTTGATTTTATGTTAAGTTTACTAAGTTTTCTCTATTCTTGTCTCTATCAAGAAAAAAATGAATTCAATATTTTAGGTATGTATAATAAAAATAACATTTTGCTTACTTTCACAAAGTTGTTAATTTTAAAAAAACTTGCAATCGGTAATATCTTTAGAACTTATTTGAGAAACGCTATCGCACCTCTATTTTTTTCAATTTTGTATTTTCATTTGTTTTTAAGGTGTAAGTACTTATTACAAAACCAATTTATGTTTTTTTAATATCATAGGAGAATTATTTTTTAAAGAGCACTTTTTTTTCTCAATTTAAACATTTTATTTTCTCCCACAACCGAAAAACTGCATAAAAAATAAAAAATTCGAAAGGCTGTAGATGTTTAAACAGAATTTACAACTTAGGTATCGTAAACGACTTCCAAAAATCAATTTTTCTGTTGTGGTGAAAATATTTTTTTTAAATAGGAGTGACTTTGAATACTATTGCTATTAAAAAAATCAGTCAATCAAATTAAATTAAAGATTTCCAAATTAGGTACACGCGTGCAAGAATTCTCCAATAATTTTTATTTTTCACTGTTTACGAATTTTACAATCTGTATGATAAAAATTATTGCTTTGCATAAAAGTATCTCAAGAAAGATCAAACACATCTTAAATAATAGTAGGTGTAGTACTAGAGTATGGCAATTTTTGATATTTTTTTTGTTAAAAATTTGTTAAAAAACAAGTAAATAATGATAGGTTAAATAATAATACTCTTTCTATACGGTTTTTATGTCATTTTAGGTAAAAGTATACTTTTGCCTTTTTGTGGGAATTGGACCTATTTGAAAAAATGAAATTTTGCATTTTTTACAAAGCGTATCGCGGTCAATGATCCCTAATCATAATTTTAATTTTTGTATAAAAAAGCCGCTACACATGTATTGGGTTACAAACTGTATTAAACATTATTACATAGGTACTTACTAAAATTACTATTTAGAAACTTAATAATGATTATTTACTTCATTTGGTTTTCTCATTGGGTACATTTTCCAGCAGCATTCCTTTTAATCAGGCTTTCATTTTTATAGCGTTTGAAAATCAAGCAATTAGCTAGTAGTTCAATTATTAATTATATAAATTAAATCGAACAATGAAATTTCACCTGAATTATGCCGACATTTCTGATACTTTTCATCCATTTCGATAAAATGATAATTTATCATTACCAATTAAAAAATGTTACCAACAAAAAATCTTGTTATAGCTATACTAGGGAAGTTTTATTATGGAAAAAAAGCACTAGAATGATTAAAGAGCGGCATTGTAAACTTATGACCCATATATGTACAAAGCGGTAATTTTAAACCAATTTTAAGAAAATGCATCGTTAAAAAGTCATTTGTCTGTGTTATGACACCTCAAGTGTTATCTTTTGTAATCAATTTGCATCGTTAAGTTGGTATTACAGTTTCCCCTTTTTATGGTTACATAAATATAAACAACGGAATAAATAAAACAGAAATTTTTATATTGTTAGTGACACATTTTCTTCACTTTGTTGTTAATAACTTTCTATTGTTAACTAGATTTTGCCAAAGATCTGTCAATATTTACGCAAAATACATACAGGCTGACCAATTTTCAAAAGTAAAATTTCTCTTGACTCATGTTACTGGTGATCAATGCTTACTCAGATTACTTGCGAATAATGCTTTATTAGGAAATTTAAAAACTGATTCACTATCGTTTATGTCAACATCTGTCATACATAAAAAATATTCCAGTATTGTTGTAGAAGAAAGCGTGAAACAAACGTCAATTTCTTATGGCCCACAAAATTTAAATTAGATGTAATTTGTTTGCCGTCAGTTAGTCCGTACTTCCTGTGTGAAATCCGCAATAATAAGTAAGAGAAAATTTAAATATGCAAGTTTTTATCAGTGTGAAGATGTCGACTGTTATCACACTGTAAATAAATAGTTGCAGTTTTATATTATAAGAGTAGGTCAAAGTATGTCTTGTTTATACATTCCTTTGCTCATTTATTAAATTTTATTTCTCTGAATCGTGTTATATGACGTTTGAATTTAACATTTGATTTTAATAAAAATTTTGTACGCAATCATGCATAACTTTTTAGTTTTATTCCTTATTTGTTTCGCTCTGTGATTTTGCTTATATATTTTCGTTTTTTCTTTCTCTAATTGGCAATCAAAGTTTGTGTAATACGAGATAACCGATCATATGCAAATTGCATCGATATTTTCTACTGTAATTTCCGCTTGATTTTCAGCAATTAAACTGTAATATATTGAATTTAAATTTTTTCTTCAAGGTTTTGTATCGATTTTTCTAAGAAATTTAGTAGGCGTGACAGAACAATTGAACATGTTAAGTGACTTGACACAATTTAGTATTAATCTAAAATCTTAAAAATATTATTCCTACATATTTAAATTCGAATTAATTTCATTAGTTTATCATGTTTCCGTTTCCGATTTCGACACATCTTGCGATAATTCTTTAGTTTCTTCACTTGTTTGTTACCTTGAAGTGCATTAATTTGTATTTGCATCACAATAAACAATAAATTTGAAAACACATTTTTAACGGATTCAAATTTTTGTGGTTTCTACGGCTTTTCTGCAAATGGTTGTAGATGTCGATAAATGTACAGTTTGTTGTAGAGACACAAAGATACTGTTTTACTTGAATAATAAGTTAGTTATCCCAGTTAACAAAAATGATTGTGTAACCAGAACCAGTCTACATGTATTGCATAATTTAAGAGCGAAAAATTGGCCGCATTGTAGTCTTTGTAAAAGATTTATTTGAATGAATGTTTTAAATGTTTGTTTAAAATGTTTTGATTGAACTTGCAAAAATATGGTGGAATAATATAAGGTAAATCCTGGAAATATAGATCAACGGGAAAGTTGGTCTTTAGAATATCCTGTAATCTTTCATGAAACTATTAATCTTAATTTTTCAGATTTCATTAATAGGCTGCTCAAAGGAATTCTGGTCCTATATGAAATGCATAATATGCGTAATATGCAAAAGAAACATTTATGATTTAAATTAAAAAAGATCATTACTTCAGTCAAGATTTTTTAAAATGTGCTTTACCTTTCTCAGATTTATCCTATATATATTTGGAAACAACAAATGGAAACAACCATGATTTTTTAAGCAAAAGACCAACATGTTTTTTTCCAAATAAATTAACAAACGTTTAAAAGTAATAAAAGTACATAAAGTAAAAATGTTTTACACAAAAACTATACGACGATATTAATAAAAAACGCAGGAAAACTGTTCTCGCACGAGGTTTATACACATTTTTTTACTAGCTTAGTAATTCTATATTTTTAATGTTGGTGACAATGCCGTTGAAAGTAATACATTGCTTTTAACAAAATTGCCAACAGAAAAAAATTGTGTAAAGTACTCGTTACAGAAAGCTATTCAAGCAATCTCTTATTTTTTAACTCGACGCTACGCGGCTCGTGTTAGAATTTCAATCTCTTGCTTGAATGCTTGCTTGTGTTCTGTTACTTGTATTTTACAGCTAATATTTTATTATGTGAGCGAATATTTTTTTTTCAATACAAAAATGTACGCTGTGACCATATTATGTAATATGAATTTTGTTTTCAGAAGAATAAAATTTTTTGGAACTACATACCTACCTATTTTATTATACAGTGTGCGCCAGAACTCGCGCCCCAGTAAAAAATTTCAAGTAAGATAAGATACCAGGAACATGAAAAAAATGTTAAAAAATTCTGTCAAAAAATTTTGACATTTATTTTTTGACATCTGACATTTTTTATGTCTAATGATACTGATAATCTGGTATATGTTTTTTATAATTATTTAGTAAAGGTAGAAAAATTTTGCCAATAAAAAAGCCACAAATACCATTAAACAGAGTTACAATTAAGGTTATAGCATCCTTGTTTCCTGTTCTAATAGCCTGTAGCAAAAAAAACTTGGAAAATTATTTTTTCAACTGAAATAAATAGGGTCAAAGTGCAAAATTTAGACTCCCATAACTTATAGATAATTTTTTTTAACATTTTTTCCATGTACCTGGTATCTTACCGTATATGGCATTTTTCTCTGGGGCGCTAGTTCTGGCGCACCCTGTATTTCTCTTACGCAAAAATTCGTAGCCTTCGTTTTAATTTTAGATTTTTCAATTAATTTTTAAAATTACCCCAACACTTTGAATTATAGGTATTATAATACGTTCCCAAGACCAATTCCATTGTTATTTGTCTATAGATATAATAAAATTTCGCGTTGAACACAAACCGTACACAAAAATTGCCAGTACCGTTCCAACATCTAAATAGTGTCAAGTAGAAAGAGATGCGTACTCAGAGTCCACTGACTGCTGACCTTTATCTACTTGTTCTAAGCAAACATTTATGAAGATTTATGCGTACATATTATGTGTACTTTTTATAATTTCGTTGCGAATCCTCTCATCTCTATGGATTCATCGAAGCATTTAGACTTTCGCGGAATCATTTAAAACTAATTGCCTTTGGTATTAATGGTATTGATTGGATACGATTTGAGTAAAGTGCGCTTTGGGATTTGAAATAAATAAAATAGTCGGACTGATAGAAATAAGAAATGGTTGTCTTTGATAGAAGCAAGTCCAATGACCTTGCGGGCGTGAATATGTAGGTATTTACGGTTGACTGGCTCTTGCAATCATTGTGATCGCTAGTTTACTTATTATTCTATGGTCCTACAATATTGATATTGCAGAATGGAAAAAAATAAATGTCTATATTTGTATTTCATAATCTAGACGATAGACAACGATTAATAAGTATAGATTAATCAATTCATGAGGGGTATTTCTGATTTTTTTGCGGCAACCCATTAAACATTGCAAGAATTTCTTCATTTCAAATTTTGAAAATCATTATAACTGAATCCATGATAGCTATTATTAGTCTTGTCCCTTTGACATTAAAGCAAAAATCTAAATCTGTCCAACTTACTTTGATTTTTAATTTAAAAGAAATAACATAGGTACTTAATTTAGCAGTTAGTGATATTGGTATTGTTGATTGCGTAAGAAAATTTTCAGAAATACTTCTCTCGTGAATAATACTGTAGTTTCTGAGATATACAGGATGTTCTAGAATTCGCGCTCCAAAGAAAAATGCTAAGTAACAATGACAATTATTAGTATTTCTGTGCAAGTAACATAGGATACCAGGAACATGAAATAAATGTTAAAAAAATAAAATTCTTAAGTTATAGTGGTTTAAATTTTTTTGCACTTTGTCCCTATTTATTTCTATTTGAAAGATAATTTTACATGTTTTTTTTTCTGCAAGCTTTTAGATGAGGAAACAAAAAAGCTGTATTCTTAATTGTAACTAGGAATATTTAACGTTATTTGTGGCTTTTATTGGCTAAGTTTTGGTATCTTTACTGAATAATTATGAAAAAACATAGGTATATAAGATTAAATAGACATAAAAAAGTCAAATGTCAAATTTTTTATGTTCTTGGTATCTTATCTTCCTTGGTATTTTTCACTGTTTTACACTACACAAAAGAAACCGTAAAACGTGAATTATCGTTCATTAACAAACCTTTCAAACTTTTCTTAAGTTTAATTATTTTCTTGTAATGTTGTGTCGACATTATTATTTGGCAACAAATGTTTCCCAACCTTCACAATTTGTCATATTGTTTGAATTTTCAAATTTATTTTTCCTTTTATACTATTTAATTAAAATTTGTGTCCACGCAAAATAATGTATTCAAATTATCTTATTTAGAAGTCGTGTAGGTGCTAAATGGATAACTTGAACTTGACGCTATAACAAGAAAGGAAACCACTTAGCATCACAAACTTTATTTGTCACGAAACGAAGTTCACTTTCTTAGATTTAAGTAGGTTTATTTAATCAGATTTTATTCTCATCGTACAAAAAATAGCGAAACACTGACATTTGACTCAAGTTATCAAGTTACTTACCTTCTTGAGAGACTGAAAGTGTGCTAAAAAAGCGATTATTGTAATTTCTTTATATGCAAATAATCGTAAAACTTAATTATTACAAATTATGAGCCGATGGCCAATGACAGTTAATACTAAAGAAAGTTAAAAACAAGTTGTGATTCATATTTTTCACAACTGCGAATTTGAGAAATTTTAAATAATCACCAATGGTTTTCGGAATGTAGGGCAATTAACTTTTATGTTGACAGAACTGTCTTTGCAGCGTCGTAAATCCTAGACAAAAAATAAAGAAATTGACAAATGATTACATCTTATCTCTAGTATTTATCGAGATACAGTCACAGTCACAGTGGTCATTTTGCTACCAAATAAAAAAGTTACTGTTGTACCTATAACAGGATGAGTCATATTTAGATATAAAAACTTTGTTAGAAACAGATATTTTATTACTATTTTTTCTAACTGTAATTGTGAAAAAATACCTCGATAAGAATGTCATTAACTTATTAGGTACACCTTCGGTTTTTACTTGGGCTTCATCTTGTCTGCGCCCTCGATTAAATAACCTAAATCCTTACGATAATGATATATCTCACCTCGGTTGTAATATACTATAAAAATGTTTTTTTTTTCAAATCATATAAGTAAACTATAAGAATTTCGACTAGATTATAATACACAATTTAGTGTTAATTTAAAAAAAAAACCCTCGATGAAATACTTTTTGTAATAGACTTGGTTAAAACTTTTAATCAATTTTGTTTTTTCGGATATGATTTTATATACAGGTGCGCAAGAACTCGCGCCCCAGAGAAAATTTTCAGGTAAGGTAAGATACCAGGAACATGAAAAAAATATTTAAAAAATTCTATCTGTCAAAAAATTTTGACATTTATTTTTTGACATTTGACATTTTTTTATGTCTATTTAATGATACTGATGATCTTGTATATGTTTTTTTTTACAATTATTTAGTAAAAGTACAAAAATTTTGCTAATATAAGCCACAAATAACATTGAACAGAGTTACAATTTAGGATGTAGCTTCCTTGTTTCCTTTTGTAATAACCTGTAGCAAAAAAACTTGGATAATTATTTTTCCAACAGAAATAAATAGAGTCAAAGTGCAAATTTTAAACTCTCATAACTATAGATAAAAAAAATTTAACATTTTTTTCCATGTTCCTGATATTTTTTTCCCTGGGGCGCGAGTTCTGGCGCACCTGTATACATATACCCCTGTATACCTACCTTAATAAACATACAAATGAAATGAGAATACGAATACATAATTCGTATCAAGCATTTCTGAAGTTCAAGGCTAAAATTTTGAGGAAGCCGTCCTGGGGCAACTTTCCTTTTAAACTTGTTTCAATGTTATTGTACTTCAAGCGTTTAATTTTTTAAATTTATTGTTCTATTATGATTGTAATTTTCGCATTTCCGGGCCATTTTTGAGAATTATTGCTTTAATTAAAACAGTTAATTTGGGTTTGAGTAAATATAGATTTGGTTCATTCACCTAGTACTACACTTATCGAAGATTATCTCGAATATTTCCAGTTACTAAAAATAGGCAGGAATATCGTTTTTCAAGCGGTTATCAAACAAATGTTTCAGATGTCTGGGAAAATATTTGATTCCCATTTCTCTGCAAGTCTTGTTTTAATAGCAACAATAATTTTTTAGAATATTTGTGTCACTGGCTATTGACTTCTAACTTTCAACACTACTCAAAGTACTTAGTCAAATACTTTATTTTAAATATGTTCCCATTACATCTGTTTGCAATAAATTAATTTTTGCTTCTAGTTAGTATGTTGTAACTCTCGCAATATGACACACCTTGTTGAATAATTACAAAATTATTAACTTTTCTTAAATAAGGAAATGCAACATTACATAATTTTGTAACTGAAAAATTGCAATCAACTTGTTTGAAAATGAATTATTCATTATTATGGAAGGACGTATGTTTTTTTACAAAGAAAAATTAATGTTGGAGGAAGATGAGGGAAGTTTGAAAGTCATTTTTTATTAAAGATATATAAGATTTCTCATTTTCCATTACGAAAAAATTACTATCGCTAATCTTCATCTTTATTTTGTTACAGGTTGTAATTCCTAATATTTCCGTGGAATAATACATGATTACTTCTAGGTGAGTAATTAAACTTCTTTAGTAATAGGCTAGTAGGTATTAATAATTAATAAAATAACGCATCTAATCGATGAAAAAGATTATTTAAGATTAAAACAATAAATTGATGAGTTCCTAATTATGTAGTTTTAAAAAAAATATGAAAAACAACGTTTATTCACAATCATTAAAAAAAACTCAAGAGTGCTTTGACAAATATTTTGAATGTCTTTGATTAATACATTTATCCAGTTGTCAAGATGACATTAGTGAACGATACATACGACGACATACGTTGTCGATTCTTAACCTTTTATTAGAAGTCGGGAAATAAGTCATACCATGGCAATTACGTGAATGCAATTTTGTAAGGAAAACGATATTTTATTATTTCAATCATTGTGATTGTGAATAAAATAGGTAGTATACATATCACTCATATAAGTCTCGGTGGCAATTTCAACTTTATCTAACCTCAACCGCATTTCTTGGTCGGATAACCGGTAATGAAATATTCCTAACCTCGGTAGTTATTTACTACTATTTCTAGCCGTTTTTTAATCGTAACACTCCTAGAATATACCGTGTGTCTCCAGATAGGTGATACGACTTTTGTAAAAAAAATCTTGATCTAAATTTTATTTTTTTTGAGTTTAGCCTTGCTTGGTTAAAGACCAATTTTTAACATAATCTTAGTTTTGAAAAATCAAGTAAGTACATATGTCTTGGAAATTTTCAAAATAAAACTATTTTTCTGTAGAGTACAGTAGGTAGAGTTTTGTGTGGCAAATACGACAAAAAGTTATTAAGAAAAGTTGTTTAGAATCAACGTCTAGGCCAACTTTGATTTTTATTTTTTTTTATGTTTATTATTTCACAAATCAAAGAGTTTTATTTTTAACCGTTCTTTTATTACGAATAAAATAAATTTATATTAGATTATTACTACTAAATAACTTTTATCTGCAAACGTCAGAAAAATGTCGCTTTTATAACTAATTGACACAAGTAAAAGTTTTACTTTTCAGACATGGGGTAAAACAGTGTTTTTTCGCCTAAGCGTTTTTGACTTTTACTTGACATTTACTTTGACATTTACCAATGTTGTCTCTTCCGCTGCTTCAGCATTTTTTTAAAGAAGTAGGTACAGAGTAGATTATTAGCATTGGACATTTTGCGCTACAAACTACACTAGTTTACTAGTTAGAGCTTATTCCATATCTGGTGGCGAACTGACAGTGATAGAAAAGACACTTGGAATGCGCCCACTTAATTAAGATAAAAAAATTCAATTCATGGGCGTACTTTTTTTTCTCTAAAAATTTTGAAGACAAGGATTGTTAGGAATATCATTTTTGAAAATTCTTTTCATGCGTTAACAATTTAATAATTTGTTCATCATTCTTCATCTTATGCACGAGTACCTACATATTATAATTTTTTAAAGAATAACAGTGGTTTTGAAATATTATTTCATACGACGCCTATGAACAATATTTTTTTTAATAGTAAACATATGTTTAATATCAAAATTTAATCATTTTTGACAACGTCAGTTCGCCACCAGATTTGGAACAAGCTATATTCACTAGTTAAATCAATCAACACTTACGAAAAACTCAACACAAATTTTGAAACTGACGCGTTATGATTTTATTGCAAATAGCCCTGATTATTTTGGTGATTTACTTGATAATTTGTGTGTTGCTCTTTTCTCTCGATCTGAATCGTTTTCGGATAAATAGTATATACAAAAACAATCACTTTTATTCATAATAACATAATATACTATTCAACGTATCTGTTACTAAAAAACTTCCCGATGATTTTGAAATTTGGTATAGGGGCCTAAATGTTAATTCTGAACAACTTTTCTTAATAACATTTTGTAGTATTTGCCACATAAAAGGCACTTTAGAGATAAATAGTTTTCTTGAAAATTTTTAAGGCATACCTACTTGATTTTTCAAAACTAAAATTATGTTAAAAATTAATCTTTAATTAAGCAGATTTTTTTTATTTCTTAATAGCTTGACCCTTTCCATTAAATTTAATAATAGATTATTATTTATCTCCTCTTTGTTTTCTGTGTGGGTATAAAACCAGCGGTTCACCTTGCGTCAAACCGAAAAGGAAACGTTTCTTTCACAAGGAGATAATATCTTGTAATTTTTAAAGAAAGATTGTCAACGACTGGTAATATTCATGTATTACAGGTATTACACGTAATAATTAACAAGTGTACAAGTCGGAATAATAGACATTGACTCATTGTGATACGATGTTATTTTATTATGAACACATACAAGAGTGTTATTAAACAATAACGTACGCCAGTAATTTCCTGTAAAATTAGTATACCCACCTAATATAACACTCAATTTCGACACATTATATTTTGAAATTTTCACAAATCAACGCTAATTGACAAAAATGTTTTGCTAATTCGTAATTTAACACTTACAAAAAAGAAATAAATTCAGTCCCGTTATAATTAAATTGTGTGAGATGACTATAATTTTTATTCCAAACAATCTAGCCAATGACCGCTATTAAAATTCAGCTTGTTTAAGAAATAGCAGTGAAAACACGAAAATTTTAAACTTAATCACACAACATGTACTCAATGGTTTGCATATCGAATATTATTTCTGAAAGTAAAGTCAATAAACTTGCAATTTCTTCGTTACGTGTTTCTCTTTTAAATGAAAATGGATTTATTACTTGTAATCTCTGGTAAAAACAATACTTACTTTCCTAAAGTAGAATGTAGTGAGAAAATAATTATAAAAAGAAGCAGTAACAATAATGGAATTAAATGTTTTAATAATTCATGAAAATAGAGAAATGTTTGTTTAATTTAACGCAATTAATTATCGCTATTATCCTGTTATAATAAATTAGTAAAAAACTTCTGCAATGTTAATTGAAGAAAATATTTTGATAGCGTTTCGATTGTTTCGTGTGCTGGAATTTAACAATTATTAACACGAGAACTGGCTTTTTAAGTTTCTAATTAAATTCAATGTAACTAAAAAAAGGCTAGTTTAAACTTTAGGTGAAATTTTAGAAGTTTTGCAAAATTACTACAGAACATTTTGATAAAAAAATGAAAAACTCGTTTCTTTTGATATACAGGGTGAATAAAGTGTAAAACCAAACGTTTTTTGTTAAACTACTTACCTTCAAAAAAATAATTGGCGAAAGGTAAAAGACACCTAGTGCTATTAAAATGTGCTCATATTTTGAGAGTGAAATTTTGTGTGGAATTTTTTTGCCTCATTAGCTAAAATTAATAAGTGGAAAATTTTTGAGGTATAAAAACTAACCCCAAATTTAATAAAACTTTATTTTAAACATCAACTTACAATTGAACTCGTGATGTCATGCAACTTTCTTACCGAATACCACTTAAGTTGGCGACACTTAATGTTAAAATTAAATGACAGTTAAAACTGACGCCATTTCGCTTAAAAATGACAGTGCAGTCAGTGTTAGTAACAGTATCGCATAAAATGTTACCAAAACAGAGTTGCGTTTTAATACAAATGTCAAAATTGTCATGGCGATCACGAAATAGAAAAAAAAAACATTAAATTGTATACCTAATATATTTATATTGTTTTAAAACCCAATAATGGTAAAAGATCCCAAAAGTAGTTCACAAGTTCGTATTTACAAAATTTAATTTTCTAACGGTATTTTTAACAGTGCATTAAAATGTAATGACTAAATATGTTTAACACATTTTTTTCCATCACGATAATAAATCATTTTTATCCGAAAAATTATTAACTTTCCAATCCTGGCTTTTGCAAGGATTATCAAATTTGTCGTTTTGAAGCAATTACTCATTAGTGAATGCAAAATTCCATCCTTCACATTTCTTCACTCTCTAAAGTGAATAAAGATGAATTTTTCTTCCTAAGTCGCATTTGCACAACCTTCACACTAAAATATAAACCGTGCTAAACTTGAAAATAATTAAAATCGACAAGGTATTTTACTAAACATTTTTCATTCATTGTATTAGTAGCACACTTCACAATTCATCATTAAAATCTTTCAGGTATTTTCTTGTTTCCCATGAACTCGTCCTAACAACCATAATCAAACAAGAATTTACGTTTCGAGCCCAACAACTGGATCACCATCAATTACCTTACATAATATTTTTTAAATTGGGAGGTTGGAAAAGAATTTTAATATGTATCGTGATTTCCTTCCTCTTTCTCTTCCAGTGATTGATTAGTGGTAAAAATACTTACGGGGAGATTATTTTGGGATGAGGGGATATGTTGTCGGTTGTATTTTAAGAGAGGTAAAAATAATACACAGGGTGTGTCGTCTCGAATCGTTAAGTTTAAAAGGGTATTGTTCTGTTTAGGTGATTATAGATAATTTATTGTTATTGGCTTTGATTATGGGTGATTTAATAACGGAAATTGGGAGCAATTAAATTTTTTATAGACTTGCTGAGAAAGAAATAAGAAAAAACAAGTAGGTATGGCCCTTTTAACAATAAATGTGCTAAATAATTCGTATTGCTAATCTACGAATTAATAAAATTTGGGAATGATTATAAGTCATTACGAAAATAAATAATTGTCACCAAATAAATAAAATCCTCTGATTATTAAAAATATATCCCAGAATTAATTTGTTATCTGAGATTAACATAATTGTGTCCAAATGTGTTCTATGTTATAACAGTTGGTAACCAAAATAAACGAATAATCACCGTAATTCATATTCACAATAAATCTATATTGTTCGGAAAATAATTATGTTCTCAAAATGGTAGATTAGTCACCAAATTTATTGTATGTATTAGAACTTTATTACGATGTCTGTTTTAAGACATGTTCGTGTCACTCTGAGAACAAATTTAATTTTTTGATAATATTTTTTAATGACTTGTATCTGCAACTTTTCATTTTCTCTCAACCCTAAACAACATGTACAGATTTTAGGAAAATTACGTTTTTTATGTTGTTGGTAACTTGAATTTTCAGAAGTAATTTTGAATGCCTAGGGTTGGTTACACTTTGTTATTGACGGTTGACGTTTTCTGTCAACCTGCTGTAGACTATCAATTGAATTTTACATACAAGATGACAAGTGACTTAACCTAAATTTTGACACTAGTTACGCTATCTTTTGTTTGTCACCAGAAACCAAGCTAACCAAATTTATGACAACCTATTCAGTTTCACGAATATCCCAAAATCCTAGGGAGTAATTTCTTGTTGATACGATAATAAATTGCGTCCCTTCAAGGCCATCTTCCTCTTACCTAGCCAACTTGTCCGTTACTTTGCAAATTTTTCCAATTTCGAATAGTAAACGGAAATCAAATAAGGCAAGGTCATACAAATCCTGCTTGCGGCTAAAAAGTTGATCTGATCGAAGCCGTAACGGAATAAAATTCCACTAGATACCGTAGAGAAATACTTTGTGACAAAGTTCATCAGGTGTGGTTTCTTTATAATACCATATACGGACATATTAGGTTGTTTTTTGCGGTGATTTCTATACTATCTCATTCATAGTCGAGATCATAGACATCGATAAATATGTTAACCGATGTGTTACTGTACATTTTAGTACCGGCAGACATTCTGGTCACGGTTTGACACTTTGAGGTGTTCATTGTTTACTAATTTGATCCGATTTGCCACTGCTAGGTGCAAAGAACAAGTTGTATAACATTCTTATATGGGAGGAAGTTGGTACATTACTAACTTTTAGAAAAGCAACGGTGCGAAAAATGGGTTTTATGTATTTTGCCAAAACGAAGAAGTACTCAAACAGCACTAAACATTGAAAAAATAAGAAAATTTGTGATATTTTTAATCGATTTGGCTCAATTTTAAGTTGGGAATCAACCTGAATCAAAGTATTTCAACCAAATACTGGCTTTAATAAGACTTTTCTTCCAAAACAAAGCAATTTGAGCTATTTTCAATTGAATTTTGCTCGATTTTAACACATAATCACATTAAACAACGAAATATTTCTTTGACAATTTTATAAACACCAAAACACTCCCTTTTGTTATTCTTTACCTAAATTTTTGGAAGAGACATTTACATTTTATCTTGGCTAAATCTTTTAGAGGCATTTCTTTTTTTCAGCAATTCTAATGATGCTTATGAAAATGTTGTCAATACTGACTTTTAGTCTGTTCTAGAAAAATTTGGCTATAAGAATCTCTTCTCTACCTTGATATAATATGCTATTACGAGTATGTATTTAAATAGACCTTTGTTTTTTTTATTTAACAAACATGAAACGAAACTACGAGTATATTTTCATTACCCCCACGTTAGAAAACTATAAGTGTTGTTTTCTTACAAGAAAGTTATACATACAGGGTTATTTGGCAAAACTAGACACATTATATTGGATTTCCTTATTTACTTGTTATACTTGTTATATAAAATTTATAAACTACTATGAAAAAAATTGTAGGTATACTTATTAGTTTTGCATGTATAAGGTATTTTTTTTAAATATTTTTTGATATTCAGAGAATATTTAAAGAATTTAAAAATTCCGTTCATTTTTCGATTAGTTGTGTTTGTGTTTGATTGTGAAGTATAAAGGCTAGAATAGAATTTCTGTGTAAAACTTTATACTCGTTTTTTATAATAAAAACACGATAACTAAGTAAATACGTATACAAAATATAAAAATAAACAAAAAATTAAAAATGGGGCCGTTTTAGTGAAGTGCATTGTGTGTAGTTGGGTAATAAACTTACTGCACCGATAATATCTACAAAAAGGTTATGTTTAGAAACGTGGAAAATGAAAGTAAAATTAATTTTTTCCTCATAATTACAAAAATTGCAAACTGACGAAATATGGGTCAGCGGTATCCGATTGATTGGCATATTACATAATAAGTATTTTCAACAAAAAAAACTTTGTAGAACATTATTTTGATTTGAATCACAGTACCGTATCCTCCTTTCCTTTTAGTATTTACCAATAATTACGTTCAAATAAAATATTTCCACAAATCGGTTCAAATCGTGACATTTTCCATTAAATGTAGGTTTTGATTTGACGCGGAAGTAACATTTCCGTCAAGGTTGTCTAACACAAAAAGTAGAATATTACATAAGGAGGGAATGCGAGATTTGCATTTATGTTTTCAGGATGTGGATTGTAGAGTAAAGTAACAACTTTATCTGGAAATTTATAGCTACGAAGCTTTCAAGTGGGTAAATTAGTGTCCAGGATGTGTTGAGGTGTTTTTGCATAATGAACTCGTAATGTTTGGTGGCGTGAGAAATTAAAAGCAAATTAAAATCAGTTTAAGAGCTTTTAATCTTCCAAAATTGTATGCGCATTTTTAATACAATACAAACAGTGGGTGGTTAAATTTTTCAATTTTTTTAACCAATTCTCATGATTTTCAATAAAAAAATTGTTATCTCAAAATTTTAAATAATTAATTAAATTATATGTAATTCTGAACATTGAAGAAAAGAAATTATGCTACTTTATTTAAACCATTAACGGAAGTTCTTAGCTGGGACCATTTCTATACCTAATAAATTCATGAAAGTTTCATGACCATAAAATCATTTAATTGTTTAAATTTTAAATTGTGACACACTTTTAATGGAAATAAACCTTTATTATTTTCTAGATAAAAATTATTACCAATTCTACATAATTTCAATTTAATTAAAAAGCTTGTGAAAAATATAGGATGTTGTACGATAGACACAAAAAAATTGAGTTTTGTGAACTATGAATTAAAACTCCCCGACTATACTTAAATCAAATTATGTACTTTAATTTATAAATATGTGGGCACACCCTTGCTTAATTTTTCAATAGGGAACTTAAATTATACAGTTAGTCTATTTTAAAACAAAGAAGGGGAGCTTTAGGGCAAATTCTTGTAGTCTGTTACAAAATTAATCCACAAACAGAGCAAATAAATGTGTCTCTTTGAACACTGTCACTGTAGTCTACTCCTCTAATTACTACTTAGACTTGTTAGTCGTCGCCCGAGGTTAAAGAATGCGTGACATAGTCTTGTATCTTTAACCATTCATAAATTTATAGCTTTAAACATCTCACTTTGCTCTATTGAAAATTCCAAGCAGTGACATTCACTCGGTTACTTATTTTCATACAATATCACTTTCTCTGCTCTTGGTGCATAATTTATTCATTGTTTATGAGAATTTAAATGAAAAAAGTACGTTTATTAATGGACTGAATAAGTGAATGTCATGTGTATAATTATGTAGGTGTTCCCTTTTTTATCACGGGATTAGTATTTTCATTTTTTAATCTGTAAATGCAAGTTTCACTAAGAAAAAAATTGTTATTTAAAGTTAATTAGTTGGTTGATTCCTTCTCAGTGAAACTAAATTAGGAAAGGAAAAGTAACTGTTACATTTTTTTTTATTATCAGAAATCATAAAAAAATCAAAACCGAAAATCTTAGGTGTTTCATTTTTGATTAATATATGTATTTGTTTGTTTTTTTTTTCTATAGAAAGGTTTTATCTCGAATTTTACTAGTATAATTAATGCTAACCCTGTTTTGCACCTAAATTTAACAGTAGACGATTTATCTGTTCGAAAATTATCTAGAATGTCTGATGCATATGTTGTATATACAAAAAATTCTAGCAGAAACCGTACTATAAATAAAAAGAGAGATTTTGATTATGTTACTTTTAAAGAAAAAAAGTATATTTTTTAACTAGACTAGATAAAATAGTAGTATAATGCAATGGAAAAACATTCATTTATTTTCAAGAAGAAAAAAAATGGGTTTTAATTTAGGACTACTTTTGTCTCTTTTTACGAATTTTAAAATAATAATAAACAAAAATTAACTATATTCGAGATATTGTTTTCAAAAAAAATTAAGAAAAGAACTCATGGATTTCTGTGAAATGAAATATCTTGAAAATTTGTATAATCCAAAACTAATTTTGCATTGTTATAAAATTTTATTTATTCAACATGTTTATACAGATAGAGTGTCTCAAAATTATAGGACAAACCATTAAATTTGAATTATTTAAAATGAAACATACTATATTTGATTCCCTGTGTTATAATGAAAACTAATCTCAAATTGTCATACACCAACATATTTACATACAATTTAATTTAATTGCTAAAAAATTGATTTTTTGCAACACTAATACCTTATACTGTTTCTATGGTGCATTTAAGCTTACCTCTTATGTTGCCGTTAAAATACTCTTCATCTATAAAGTACGTCGTCAATAACAATGTGTCTTATGAGTATATAAAATACGCTGATGCATATTTTTTGTCAATTTATCCATTATTTTGACATACTTCTTTATGATATTTTCAGAATTTAGTAAAATTTTTGATGCAAAATTAGTGTTGCAAAAAATCTTAAAGACAATAGTTTAAAATTCTACTTGACTTAATAGCTATTTTCCTATAGATACGTATGATATTTTTAGGTTTAATTAAAGATTTAACTTA
>NW_025401050.1:632015-641176 GCF_015345945.1 Tribolium madens | reverse complement strand
ACTTTAAAAATAAACATCTGTTTAAAAGAAATTTTAAAAAGCTTTTAAATGGCAAATACGACAAAAAGTTATTAAGAAATATTGTTTATAATCAACATTTAAGCCTCTCTAATTTCAAAATTATCGGCCACTATGGTTTTTAATTTTTTTTCTGAGATAATTGATTTTTATTAACAGAAACGTCATAATTTTATAGTACGAATAATCTAAATGCATTTTTTTTATTTGTAATAAACGAACTGCTAAAAATAAAATTCATTGATTTGTGAATTAATAAACATAAAGAAAATGAAAAATTATAGTTGGACGATGATTTTTGTCGAATTTGCCACACAAAGGCACTTTATTATGGAAAAAAATTACTTGATTTTTCAAAACTAAAATTATGTTCGAAATTAGTCTTTAATCAAGCAAGGCCGAACCCCAAAAAATGACAATTTAAATCGAGATTTTTTTTAGTCGTTTCACCTTTCCGGGGACGCACTGTATGACTATAAATATGAAATATACAAATTAAAATTAGGATTTTTATCATAACCAGGAATAGAGAACCTATTGTTGATAAATTGTGCACTTACGTTGCAACAGCTGCAAATTAAATATAATGATTAATAGCAGCATAACGTGAAATTGCAGGCGCTTTTGTTGAAAACTCATCAACCTCACGAAGTACCAACTAAAAGTAAAGAACCTCGTAAAGTTGCTTAACTAAATCAATTACGTTCAACACTATTGGAAATATTCACTTTCTACAAAGCAATTAAGATTCCGAAGATACAAAATAAAATGTGTTGTGGAGTTACATGTGAAAACGATCCGTGAAGAAGTGAAATTCTTGCACGATATCTTTAGTATAAACTGCACGAAACCTCGTTTTAATAATAAATACTTCCATTTGCACTTTTTTTTTTCGAAAATGTATGTAATTATCGATAACGTTCTTCCTGTAAATGATTTTTGATTTTTTAAATGATTTGTGTGAAGCAATGATTATGGCAAGAAGATGAAGAAACAACGACCAGCGTGATTATTAATTTAAAACAGTCTAGATTGATTAAAAAAGGAAATAAAATTTTTGAATTGAAGGAGAAATACTGACTTTCTGTTCAACGATTTTGAAAATTAGGAAATTGGAAACCAGTACCTAGATATAATTATTCACAATCTTTTAGATTTATTAAACAAAGTTGAAATCTTTAATATTGTTTTTAATATTTCGACTTTACATGAATATAATTGAAAACTTTCTTCAAAAAAATAGTTAAACAAATATAAAAATTCAATTCAATTTGAAATGTTTTATGTTTGCTAAAGGACTGGATAAGTAGATTTCTCAATCAACCTTACCAATTAGTGTGGGTGTCTTTATAATGACTAAAATGAATAATGTTTGTTAAATACCTAATTTGATAGCTTGCAATTTAACATTTTAATTTAAATTGACATTTGATTTTAGCATTAAATTCAAATTTGAAAACACAGAAATTATCGTTTTTTTACCACCACGAGGTCATCCACTTGAGTATTAACATACAGGGTGTTTCAATGAAAACGACCCACCACGAATATCTCAAAAACTAAAAAGATTTTGTAAAAACGCCAAAACAGGTCAATTTTATTTCTGAGGGGGACATTTTTTGACGTAATTTTTAAATCATTCCCAGTAACCTTTTAACCCCCATGCACCCCAACTTACCTGTGGCACATCAAATGAAAGTTGTTTTAACAAGCTTTTTAAAACATTTTACCAAAATTGAAACAGACCATCCATTCATAAGGTACAGGGTGTTCTAATAAAAGCAAACCAGAAAGAATTTGCAAAAAACGAATTAGGTTAATTTTGTTTTTAAAAAAGACAAGCACCTCCGCTAACCCCTTTAACTTTTCCCGCCTCAATTTCGGAATTTCAAACCGACTCACTTGCGAGAGATCAAATAAAAGTGTTTTTAAAATGTTCTTTGAACCTCTTTTCTAAAGTTGAATAGAATTACCTATTCATAAGATATTTGCAAAAGATAATGTTTCTAATTAGTAATTACTTCTAATAAAAACTATTAAAATAAATTACAAGAAACTTACTAATATTGTTACAAGTATTATTGGTGCTGTAACAAACTTATTTTTTTTTTTATTTTATTGTCAAAATAATCGTACTAAAGAACTGGGGGTAATAAAGTTTCTTATAATTTAATGTAAGTATCTAAAAAATAGCAATATAGTTCTTAAGTTTCTTTGTGTTTTATGAATGTATAGAAATCATTTCATTTTGGAAAAAAGCTTTTAAAGAGCATTTTGAAAGTGTTTTCATTTTTTGTATTACTAGTGGTTGGTGCTATTTGACATTTTAGAGTTAAGTAGCATAGAGGTTAAAGGGTTAGTGAAGGTGCTTTTAAAATTACGTTAAAAAATGTCTTTTTTAAAAACAAAATTAACCTGTTTCGGGGTTTTTTGCAATTTTTTTCTAAGGTGGTTCGTTTTTATTAGAACACCGTATATCATGAATGGATGGTCTGATTAAATTTTGGTAAAAACTTTTGAAAAGCTTGTTAAAATAGCTTTCATTTGATGTGCCACAAGTGGGGTAGTGCCACTTAAATTTTTAATGTTGGGGTGCGTGGGGGTTAGGAGGTTTCTGGGGGTGCTTAAAAAATTACGTCAAAAAATCTCCCCCTTGAAAACAAAACTGACCTGTTTTATCGTATTTGTAGTCTTTTTAGTTTCTGAGATATTCGGGATGGCTCGTTTTCATTGGAACAGCCTGTATATAAAAAATGTTTGTTTTGTGTGCATGCAAGTAAGAAAAAATTTCAAATGGTAAACACTTTCATTATACAAGGATTTCTCTTATGTGATGTCCTCAAATAATGTTTTTTTAAACCTTTGGAGAAACTATTTGACAAACATGAACATTTTTTAAAAATGTGTTTTTCGAATATTTTTCGTGTCTTTAATGTTGAACAATCTAAAGAATTTTTAAATAGTCAGTTAAACATTTACAGTTGTAGTTTTTCAATAATCTTATCGTCCTAAAACTTTAAAATCCTAAATTTGGTTGTTACTAAAAACCCGAATGAAGAATGTAAGTGGAACTGACAAACCTACCTGCAAAATGGCAACATTGCAACTGTATATTTTAGGATCAAAATATGTTTTTTCTTATAGAAGAACATTATGTTATAGCTGAACCCTATTTTAGTAGATTTGTCAGAAGAAATATTTTCCATAAAAAGTGAATAACTTGGCAACACTGCAACCAAATTGAAAAACAATCCTGATTTTCATAGCATTTCACAGAGCAACTAGTGAATTGTGAACAAAATAGAGTAAAAAAAAGATAAAAAATAAATATCAAAAATGAGTTTTAACATATTTATTTTGTTGCAGATCTTCTCACTAAAATCTCACCAAATGGCCGAATGTGAGTATTTACAACAATTCATACTAATGTAATTTCCACCACTCACTCATCCAAATCTGACTCTTGCTTATAATCCGTAGTCGTCGTTTCTCTATCAGTGTCTTGTGCCGTCTCATCATCCCTCAACAACGCCTCAATCACATCATTTTCCATATCCTCAGCATCGATCCTGTCCTCCATCGTAATCACCGTTTTATTAATCCTTTTCAACTTGGGTAACAACACCAATAGAGGAATCACCACCGGATCTCTAATCTTCCCCCCTTCCCCAAAAACACCTCCCCCACCCTCACCCGTTTGCGGTACTTCACTTCCGGGGAGCGGATTTCCGGTGACGATCAAAGTTTCCAAATTCGGCAAACACTGCAACTTTCGGAATTCTTTAAACTTTTCAATTTTGTTATTACGCAAATTAATATATTTGAGACTAGTTTGAGCCTCGGAGAAGCCATCCAAATTTTGAATGTTGTTCTCCCGTAAATGGAGGATTTCCAGGTAGGCCAGTTTGGCAAATTCTGGGGAATTAATTGTGGTGATTTTATTGGCAGCCATGTAGAGTTTTCGAAGATTGGGTGGGTAAAACCCCGAGATTTCAAACAGAAGATTACTCCTCATTTCCAACTGTTTCAACTGCTTCAAGTTGGCAGTTTCAAATTCCGTGTTGTAAATGTCGTTGTAGTTCATTTCGAGACAGTCCAGGAGGGGTTGGTCTATATTCCCCACTTGTTTGATTTGGTTTTGGTTGAGGGCCAAGACTTGGAGGTAGGGCATGGGTTTGAGGGCGGCAGAATCGACTCGGTTCCTCTCGGCTTTGAGGAGGATAAGGAATGGCATTTCCGTGAGGACTTGGAGGGCGTCGGTGGTGAGGTAATTGCCGCTGAGGTCGAGGAAAAGCACGTGTTTGAATCGGAGGATGATGGAAACGTCGGTTAGTTTCCTGTTGGACGCTGTTATCATCAAGTAGGCGTAGCGGCTCCCTGTTTCGTCTTTGCCAAGAGTATTGAGGCATTTGGAGGCTTCTTCGAATGTTAGTTTTTTTTCTTTGATTACTTCGGGGATTGAGGGGGCAGTGGGGGGACCGAATTGACGGACGCCCTCGCCGGGAATAGGGGGGCCGCCTTCACCGAAATCTTCACCCATATTTGCTTTCGTTGATTTAAAAAATGCGAAGAATGAGTTTATTATTGCGTTGACAAAATTCTGTCAAAAAGGTGACGTATCATCTGTTTTATTAAACTGATTTGCCAGATTGGCACCACTAGCAAATTTATTTATGGTAATTTTAATTAATCGTATTGGCAATTTTGGTTTTGAATTTACTTAAAAAAATGTCAATAAACGCTTGCAAAAACTTTAGAGATGAAAATACAAAAACGGAGATAAAATAGGTAGTGGTTAGCAAAGTATACAGGTGTGCCACAACTCGCGCCCCAGAGAAAATTTTCAAGTAAGGTAAGATACTAGGATCATGAAAAAAATGTTTAAAAAATTCTATCTGTGCAAAAAATTTTGACATTTATTTTTCGACATTTGACATTTTTTTATATATATCTAATGCGTCGTCTGCGTTGATTGACAGTAATAAAAGTCTGGGCAATGCCAAAAAATGGCCGTTGGGGGAGCGACGAGTCCGCACTCGAATGGAATCTGTATATTTTGGTTTGAAACCTTGATAGATTTTTGTATACAAAAATTTAATTTTGTGTTTTATGGGTTGTATAATAATAAATGCGTAATTGTTTACTCTTGAATTTTTTCTAAGAACTAGACGAAAAACATCAAAAATTAAAACATTTTATATGCAAATATAATTTTATTTATTTACAAAAATTAAGATTTACATTTGACAGTAATCAAAGCTAAGAAATAGTGGTGAATGAGGTACTACTAGATGAGGGACCTTGGTTTTCAGCTCTTTTTGTCCTAACATTTTAAAAAGTGCAACATTTGATTTATGATTGTCACTTACCAATCTCAAGATTTTGAAGCCACATTCATGTATGTACCTGTCTTATTACATTTATGGTCATATTAAAAAACTGTTCAGTCGAAAGTGTTTTATGAAAAAAGTATCCAACAAATTTTTCTGCCGAACTTATTGCATCTGAAACATTTTTTAAATCAAAATCATGAGTATCACCTACTTTTAAATCGCTTTGTTGATCAAAATCAATTCGAAATGGATTTGAAATCGTATAATTTTTGTTAAATGACTGGAGATTGGAGACACGGTGCAGGCGTTTCTAACGGCTTACATTCTGAATTAATGGAAGTGGTAGAAATTACCTGAAAACGAGTAATTCTTTTAAAATTCAAGAGCAAGGATGGAACTGCATTTGGTAACAATTTTTTGTTTTTATAATAGCTCGTTACTTCAAAGTGTTTTCCACAAATCACGGAATTTGGGGGTATATTGCCGATGGTACCAGATATTCTCTTAAGCCATTCGTTTTTTTTGATTTCTACTTTTTGGAAATTGATGTAAAATAACACCCTCTTTCTCCGCTTGCCCACAGTTTGGAACAATACCAGTTCGGATACTTGGCATTTTAAAAATTATAATGTAACGTCTGAAAGATATTGATACTGCGCTTCTTAAGCTGAAAAAATGTATTAGTTGTGTGACAGATCAATATTTTATTAAATGTGTCAACAATTGTGACATTTAATTTCCTGCAGATTTTCAAATTTCACGAATTACAGTTTCCTTTTGAGCGTAACGCGCGCGTCATCTACCGGAATTTACGATTTTGACAAGTTCACGATTTTGGCCTATTGCCCAGACTTTATTTACTGTCAATCAACGCAGACGACGATTTAATGATACTGATGATCATGTACCAGGTGAATAAAAAGTATGGAACGAATGTGAACGATGTGACCATTTATCAAGAATTACATTTTTCGAAATTTCTGACCTTTAATTAAATAAAATTGTTTTTTAGYCAGTACTTTTTTTTAATTAATTGTTAAAGTTGCGTTCCGAGCTCATCACGAAGATTTTCCGAACTTAACCGAAGTGGTTGTTTCATGCTTTTCATCATGGGAGAGCGCTGATTTCTATGCAGGTGCTTTGGGGTGGTTTCGAATGGACTAAAAATAGAAGAAAATGATTTGTTTTTACATTTTTTGATCCGGAACCACCCCAAAGCACCTGCACCAAAATCCGGGCTCTCCAACGACCAAAGTCATGAAACGACTCCCTCGTTCAAGTTCGGGAAATCTTCGTGATGGGCTCGGAACGCAACTTTAACAATTTATTAAAAAAAAAGTACTGACTAGAAAACAATTCTGTTTAATTAGAAGTCATTTTTAGATCATAATCTTTAATTTAAAAAATTACCATAGTGGGTTGCCATTTAAAAAAAAAATTTTTTTTTCCAGAACTCGAAAACTAAAAAAAATTTCGAAAAATGTTATTCTTGATAAATGGTCACATTTTAATTGGACTTTACGCTACACTAATTATTTATTTGTAAAGTGGTTAGTTTACGAGAAAAACGCTTCGTTCCATACTTTTTATTCACTTGGTATATGTTTTTTTATAATTATTTAGTAATGGGACAAAAATTTTGCCAATAAAAGCCGCAAATAACATTGAACAGAGTTACTATTTAGTATACAGTTTCCTTGTTTCCTCTTTTAATATCCTAAAGATTTGTCAACAAGAAATTACCACCTAGGATTTGAATTTTTAGGAAGATTACGTTTTTCATGTTGTTTGTAACTAAAATTTTCAGAAGTAATTTTGAATGCCTAGTGTTGGTTACCCCTTGTTGTTGACGGTTGACGTTTTCTGTCAACCTGCTGTCAACTATCAATTGAGTTATCTATACAAACTGACAGGTGACTTAACCTAAATTTTTGACACTAGTTACGATATCTTTTGTTTGTCACTAAAAACCAACCTAACCAAATCTATGGCAACCAATTCACGAATATCCCTAAATCCTAGGGAGTAATTTATTGTTGATACGATAATATAGCAAAAAAACTTGGAAAATTATTTTTCCAACAGAAATAAATAGAGTCAAAGTGCAAACTTTAAACCCTCATAACTTCGAAATTTTTATAGATAATTTTTTTTTAACATTTTTTGCATGTTTCTGGTATCTTATCCATTTTTCTCTGGGGCGCGAGTTCTGGTGCACTCTGTATAAAAGGAAAAAAGTCTTATTTTATTGTGCAGGTTTGCTAAACAGGGAATTCACAATGATATTGATATTATAGTGAATTCAATTTTTAATTGAAAACAGTGTTTGCGACTCAACAACTTTAATCGCGCCCCCTTTTTTAACAATTTTTAGGTGTCCGAATTTAATTAGTTAATTTCTTTATTTAGGAGCAATGTGAGTTTTCTTGCAGTTTACCCACTGTTATATTTGTCACTCATCTCAATAATCGCAAGAGAAAATTATGAAATATTATGAAATGTGCAATGTGGAGATGATGGGTAAAACGTTATATGGCACCCGTGGGTTGTTGTTGTACTTAAAAAAGAATAGTTCACTTGACTGCGTCTCACAAGATTTCTTTCTTGATTTATATACAACATACCATAAATAACTATTGTTTAATAAGTTATGTCATTATAAGGGGAAATTTTCCTTACGAATAGCAAAATTACTTCACAGGAAGGGTGTTTTATATATAAATAAACTATTGATGAAGTACTACAAAAAATGAGATTGTTATTTTAAGAATGACATATTTATAGTTTTTTTTTGTTTCAGTAATTTAATTGCGAAATTTTTTTCGACAAAAATTTAATTCTATTTAGACAGTTGGTAATTCTTAAATCATCAAAAGAAATTTTATATTAGATTTCTTTTTAAGACAATAAATAAATTTTGCAGAACTCAATAACAAAATGCTCTCCTCTTATTCCTTACGGTTTCCTACAAAATTTTTATGTCTTGAATTTACTAGAGATGCAATAATATTTATTTAAACTATTAACATTCTATTCTTCTACTGTCAGAAGTTATTTATTTAAGTTTCAGGAAAAAAGTTTTGTAAAATTTCGTTTTTTATTACCTCTTTGGTGACTCCCTTTTGTTACAGTTTGAGAACCCCTGGGTATAGAATCCATTCCTGTGGCGATATTTCCATATGAACATTATTAAAGATGAATACTGTATGTCTTATTTAATATTTAATTTAATAAGCTGTTATGCAAGAATTTGGTATTAACGAAAGAGTGCAATTTGTAACCGAGTGTTAATTCTCAAGATTGTCGTATAATAGAAGAGGTCTTTGAAATGAGAGGAATAACAAAAAAAAGCAAAATAAATCTGAAAAACTACTGTTGGTATTACTGCAATGTAATTGTAGAAAATCCCCATTTTTAAACTCCAATTTATGATTTTTTTATTAGAAGTATTTTTTTGTTCTCTAGACAGATGACCTAGTTTTGTTTCCATAGGCCAAGTTTTATAGAAATCTATATAATTATAGGGTGCCACAACTTTTACCACCTTTCAGGTTCTACAGTATATCCCCGGATTGAGTTTACAAGAGGAAAAAAATTATCTTTGATTTTATGCCAAATCTGCAAAGGAAAAACATTTTTTGCTTCACTTGAAATGACCAAATCTGTATTAAAACTTCATTATTCTGATTCAGTGAAAAGAAAAGTTAATTTTTCTCTTGATTTTGGACTTATGTTGTTGTAATCAAATCTTAATTTAATTATAATTCAATTTAAATTAAAAGAAAAGGTTAATCTTTATTGAATAAAAAA
>NW_025401050.1:577578-631970 GCF_015345945.1 Tribolium madens | reverse complement strand
ATATCTTTTTAGTTGAGTGATAACAAATCTAGGAAATAGTAAGACCAGAAAACAGATTAAAAGACATTTTGATAAAAAAATCACAAATAAAAACTACTAGAATTAAATTATTTTTACATAAAATTCTAATAACAAAAGAAAAATAATATCAATTCAAAATTATTTTCAGTTATAATATCACGAGTAGTCAAAAATTGTCGAATATTTTTATGAATGGTCATTCGCTTATGATTACCATGAGTGCGCAGCATGAATAAAAATATTCTACAATCTTTGACTACGAATGGTATTCACCAGACTATTCAATGAACCAAATGGCAAATTTGCGATACACATGATTTCGTTGTCATAGTCATAATATTTTAAAAAAGAGAGGTGAATTGAATAGTCACTGAAATTCAAAACATGTTGTTAACTGCAAAATCATTACTGTCTTAGCCTTCATAGTAAAACTCACTCATTTGCAACAATTCTGGTTCAAACTTTTATTGCAGTATAAATAAACAAGCGAAGAATTTTTCAAACCTCTAATCAGTATAACAGCATATAATATTTAATGTTTCTATTTCTGCAACTTTCTTTTTAATATGGGATACAAAAATGGTAATTAATTTTACTTGTGTTGTAGACGGAAAATTTTTGCTTTTTATTTAACCTAGATTTTAATCAGCTCCAAAAAACGGTCTTACATAATTTAAACTTATTTTCTTTTATTTTTTTCCGTAATTTTATAATTCGCGTCATGGTCTGTAGGTGTGTCAATTTCGATTTGATTCCGGTATAATTTTCCCAATGTCAATGCCATTGGAATTTTTTCAAACACCCATTCGAACTAAAAGTGAAATTAATCTAAATTCCTATCAAAACCCCAAGTTAGTCCATTTGTCACATTCCTCTTCATTCACTCCAATTTGTCCCAATGTTTTAATTGTGCCAGGTGGCCAGCTTGACCACTCATCAAGTGACCATTTAGGTCATCAAACCGGTACAAGAATTCACAATCTCAATTTATAAACGAGTAAAAGTCGAATTGAACTAATTTTTTCAGAAACTGACCATCATGTCTTCAGCTATCTGTCAAAATTTCGTCCAAAATGCTTGGAAGAAAGAACTTTGTTCGAATTGCTTCAAATCAAAGGACGAACATGCAGAACCGCCAAAACCCAAACCAATCACGTTGATTTCCAGCGAAAAGGTCGAAGGAATCATTAGAAATTCGGCAAAGTTTCGACCGAAAAGGACGGTTTGTTTTATGAAAGAATTGACGGAGATTATCGGTTTTGGGGGTGAAGATTGGGAGTCCGAGGGGGAGGATTGTAGAGATGATGATTTGTCGTCCAGTGAAGAGGACTTTATTGCCGAATCCGAGGAAGAAGAAGAAAGAGAACTGAAAAGGATAACGAAAGAAAACACTGATTTTAATACGAATAATTTGAAAGATGAGGTCATTGTGAAGAAAACAAGCCAACTTTTATTGGGAAAACCACTAGTTGACTCCTCTGGACGTAAACAAACCCTACTAGTTTCGGTTACACCATTTGGTGAAGACACTCAACCTAAAAAAATCATCAAAAGTTTAAAATTGAAAGAGAATGTTCCTGAGACGAAACAAACTAATGTTGTCTTGACTTCTTATACGAAAAATGAAGATAAAAAAGAAAAATCTTTGTTGGATGAAATAACTGAGACTCTGGAAAGCGGAAAAAATCCAATTCAAATCATGAGTCGCAAGAAAACTCAAAAAGAGATCATTTTGAGTGTCTCTAAAGACGAAAACAAACCCGAGCGTAAAAGTACTCTTTCTCGCACTCCTGCTTTAAAACGCGACCACGAAAAACCCATAATTTACCAAACGTCCACTGCCAAAATCGAACTACTTAACAACAAAAACAAGTCTAAAATCGACTTGAAAACCACACCTCCACCCCCCGCCACCGTCGTACCACCCCCTCCTCCCAAATCGAGTCGGGAGCAAGCCGGCGAGCCCGACGGCCGAGCCGACCCTGATACAGTAACCGAACCTCCCGCCCTGCCCTTGACTCCTCCCCCTGCCCTCGACCCGCCTACTGTCCTCTACGACAAACCCAAAATCCCCGCCAAACCGGTTTTGGCTAAACAAAATTCGACAGGTTCGGATACCGGGTCACGTGTTATCAATAAACGAAAAGCGCCGAAACCACCCGAAGTTCCTGAACCCGCCCCTCGGAAATTCCTCTCGGTTTCGACTGATAGTTTAGCAAGTGAAGATAAAAGGAAGAAGGGGAGGTTTTCGCTAAAGAAGTTTCTTCGGAGGGGGTCGAGTAAGGTCGATTTGAAGGGAGGGGAGGAACTGGATGGGCCTCCTTTGCCTAAACCAAGGCTGGTTATCGTGCATCCCTCGGAATTGAACGGGGCTAGAGTCGAAGTGGTACCCAAGGGTGACTACCAGAACATCCGGTATTCTGATGGTAACGACTATGAGAGTTTCGTACCGAAAAAACCACCACCGCCCCCACGTGACGATTTGGGGTCATATAAACCGCTCCCCCATCCTCCAAAATCCATAGATGTGCTTAGTAAGCAGAAACAGTACTCCGGGGGAGTCCCTACGAAAAAAACAGAGACAGTGTATGCGAATATAGGGGAAGTACGGTCTGCGATTGTTCCGAATAAGCCCCAAAGAACGGCGAGTATGCGTGAGAGGGAGGCTCAGGAGAAGAAGAATTATGAGTCTGTGGATGGAGGAGAGAATGTTTATGATTATATCAGTGGGAGGTCAAGTTCGCCCGATTCTGATTCTAGTCCGAATAAAAACAGTCCTACGAGTAAGACTGCGAGGTTGAGTAAGAGGTCAGAGAGTAGTATTGATGTATCAGGGGAGTATTTCAAGTATGGGAATATTCCGAGGTCAGTGTCTTTGACATATTGTGGGAGTGAGACGGAGTCGGAGATTTATTCGCCGTATAGCTTTTATGGGAGCGAATCAGAGGTGAGTGTTATAGTTAAATATCAACATAAAGACGAGTAGATCAAAGACCATTTTGCTTTTAGTACACCCGGGGAAAAAACTATTCATCAGTCTAACTTTGTACTCGGGCTGCGCTTTGTCGCAATAGCGTTTCAGACTAACTAGTTGGAGAGCAGGTAATATGTCGAAAAACCCTTATTTAGTAAGCTGGTCCGGACCCGAAAACTGTCTTTTTGTGAAAATTACTTCAATGAGCATAGATTATAAATAACGTATACATTACATTGTAATTATAATAAACAAGCTTGCTCAAAATTATCAAATTACAAATACATAAATTTATTTAAGAAATGTATTTTGCAAGTATACAGTATGTTCCCGGATTAAGTTTACAAGAGGAAAAAAATTTTTACCTTTGATTTTACGCCAAAACTGCAAAGAAAAAACATTTTTAGCTTGACTTGACTTTTAAGGTTCTTTATTTACAGCTTTCAAAAATCAAGATTGTAGGACTAGTTTTAAATGCCAGAATTTTTTAATAAACTGTGTATTTTGCCAATTTCTATCAAGTTATTTCTTTATAATCAAAATTCTGAACTTAATAATACATTTGATAATAGCCACTCAAAAGGAAACAAATTTTTACCTTTGATTTTACGCCAATTTCTATAGTAGATGTTAAACTATTTCTTTGAAAACTCTTTTGAGTAGATAAATTAACACTTTAACAGCAAGGGTTGTTTTTGCTTTATCTGAAACGAGCAAATCTGTAATCAAAACTTCATTATTTTGACTCAGTGGAAAGAATAGTTAATGTTTTTCTTACTTTTGGACTTGTAATAATAATCTTTCTTTGCTTTACAAGTCTCATACCATTGGCGATTTTATTTTTTTGACAACGATGTCACTTTGATAAGTAATTAATTAATTGAATAATGATTGTTTTTGTTAAAACTGACTTTTTTTTTAGAAGCTGTTTTTTTGATTTGCCATTTATTAAAATTATGTTTTTTTACAAAAATTTTTGTTATTTAACTTGCGTTAACTCATCTGCAAAACGACATCGTTGTCAAAAAAATAAAACGCCAATGTGATGAGATTTAAAACGCAGATAAAAAATTACACTAGTTTACACGATTTTTATACCTTAGATGAAAGTTAATTTCTTATAGATTTTGAGGCACTGAGTTCAAAAAAAAACTATTTGAAAAAGTCCACCACGTTACGTTTAAGAAGTAGGTAATTAACAAAAATACAAAAAACCGCCAAAATACATATTAAAAGTGAGTTATTTTACTTGGTTTTATTATACTTTTTGGATCAGTTTTCTTTATAACAATCGAACAGTAATCTACTAATATATTTTTTTCATCCCAAAAATCTTCGTGTCTATCTTTGAAAACCCTTCAGATCTTGATGAAAACGCTCGTCTTGATTGTCACTCATGCTCCCTAAATTTTTAGAAAAGAAGCCCAAATGCGAGTGAAATGTTCTTAAGACCTATTTAGACCCATATAGTAATAATGTTGCAGTAATTCAGCAACAATTTGAATTTAAATAAATTTTAAATCGTAGGCATTTGTGCAGAAAACAGGGAAATTATCGTCTGTAACAAAAAAAAGGGTGACATTATAGAAAAAATTAACAATTATTTTTTTTAATTAAAGGTAAGTTAACATAAAAATAATAATTCGATTAAAGGTATATTAAACATCTTATTGTTTGTAGACTATAGTGTTATTAGTTTAGAAGCTCAAAATCAAGAGAAAAATTAAATTTTCTTTCCACTGAGTGAAAATAATAAACTTTTAAAATTACAGACTTACTGGTATCAGGTGAAGCAAAAAATGTTTTTCTTTTGCAGTGTTAGCGTAAAATAAAAAATCCGGGGACATACTGTATAATATTAGTTATTATTATGGCAATAAATTTACCACTTTGGGTTTTTTGCTTTGTTTAGAAGTAATAAAAATAAATATAAAAAACGGAAGAAACTAGCTATTTGTTAATAATATTAAAAGTAAATCACAAAAATTTTGTTAAGGTAATGAAATACATGGGCATGCATTTTTTCTCTAAAATTTGCTTAGTGTCATTTTGCAAATTGTTATAATCACCATTTAATAATCTATACTCATTAAAGAAATTTTCAGAAAAAGACCGTTTTGAAGTAACGTGTATCCTCGAGTCCGGACCAACTTCCTAGATAAGGGTTTTTCGACATATTACTTGCTCCCCAACTAGTTAGTCGGAAACACTATTGCAACAAAGCGCAGTGTTAGCAGAAAGTTAGACTGGTGAATAGTTTTTTCCCTGGATGTACCAACAAGTTGAAACCAATTTAAAATCGAAAAAGTAACTAACTATCTAGTAAAAACAAGGACGTTCATTCAACCTCCTTGAGTAAAATTATAATTGGTCAAAGTACCTACTTATTTTAACTCTACAATAATTTATATAATTTAATTCTTTTGATTATTATTAATTATTATAGAAGCTTACAAATTAGTGATTATATAAAAAATGAAATTTCAATCCTTTGAAGGAAACAATGTTGAATATTCGACTTTCAGGTGACTGAAGACGACCACGACTGGATCCAAAACGGCCGCACTCACAAACTGCGTTCCCGAAAAGGCCGAAGCATTGTTCACAAAAACTTAGAAGACAACTACGGGGCCGTCATCGTCGCCAACCACGAAGCTCTAGCACAAGTCTTGGAAAACGTCAGTAGTACCAAAACCTCTCCGACTTGAATCTAAATTCCCCCAATTCCAGATCCAACAAACCACTCACATTCAACCGGCACTCAGAGGCCTGAAAACACTCTCCAATCTGCGATGGACTGATTTTTCCGTAAAATCCACGTCTCAACCTCTGGTCGTCGGCTGTAGAACCTTCCATCAGGCGATTTGGAATACCCAACACGTAACCCTTGTAGTCAACACCGGAGCGTTACCATCAAGTACCTTAACTTTGGGTACCAGTAGTTTGATGACTATTACCGAATTCAGCGATTTGGTACCGGCGAAATTTGTCGGGAACGAGAGTGAAGAGGAGAAGTTGATTCAAGGTAGGTGTGCAATTTTAAATCTTGGCTTTTTAGGTAAAAATTTGTTTTTCTTTGTAGCCACTGTAGCCGTTTTGCCGTGGCTACAAGTCAGTACAATTCAGTCGTATGGAGAAAGTCTGAAAAAGGGGACACAAACGCTTGAAGAAGCCTGGAAAGATGCAAGTTTTGTCATGTTGCAATTGGTGAATGCCTTGAAGATTTTACAAGCTCAAGGGATTGAGGAGTTGTCACTCTCGTTGAACAGTTTTGTGCTTTGCAAAGAAATGGATAAGGACAGTCACTTAAGATTGTGTGTTTTGCAAGGGTAAGGATCGTTATTTTTCGATTATTTATTTTAAGTTCTGAAAATTAACGCTTTTAAATCCAAAAATTCCAAAGAAAAAATTTACTGAAAAAATATTTCGAACATTATTAATAACGAACACGTAGTTGAAATATTGTAATTTTTCACTTTGCAATTCAATTTCTTTTTATTTTATAACGTTTGGCCCTAAAGTTTTGGGAATTTTTTTAAATGTTTATAATTTTGTCAAAACTTTTATTTTTTAAACTAAATGAAACAACAATTGATAATATAAACAAGAATAAATAATCCATAATCAACTTACTGATAGAGGGCCATTATCTTCAATGGTTCTCAATTTTCTTCTGATTTGCCCCATTCTCCTCTGGATCAATTTCTCTGAGCTTAAAAAAAACATTCAACGCCGCAATTTTTTCTCATTATACACTTTCTTGTTCAATATTGACCAAAACTCTTCAGTTGATCGAACCTGAGGTATATTGGGAAGATCATCTATTTTAGGTACAAAATTTACATTGTTTTCGTCAAGTCAGTTTTTAGCTTCTCTACCATTGTGGCATAAAGGCAAATTAGTCCAAAACACTACATCATTATTGGCATGATGTGTCTTTAAAACTTCATCGAATCGAGAGAAACATCTTTGAATATAAGTGGTTTTTGAAACAGCGAATCTTCGATCTAATTTTTGTTGTGAAACTCCAATTTCGTTTTTAACGGCTTCAATCATTCTTTGTTACCTTAAAATGTTGGATCGACCACTTTTGGATAAATTAATACAGGGTATACCCTCTTTACATTTCATTATAGTCCTATAAATTATTGTTAAAGAAATATTTTCTACACTAGACATTGTAACAATTTCACGATTAGGCATTCGCCTAATGCCTAGCTTGTAAGACATTTTCGAAAACCCAATTGAAACAACTAAACTGCCATAACATAAACAAGCTAATTGTCATATTTTACTTCCAGGAACAACCTGTTTATTTGGTGTAAATAAAAACCATCTAAAAAATTCCTAAAACTTTAGAACCATACGTTATTTCAATTAACATTTTACATTTTTTACAAAATATTCTTGTTTATGCTCTACGTATCTGTCGAAGTTATTTTATTTCTTACTGTTTTAAAAATAAGAATAAGAATCGAGAATCTAAATTTTTGTAAATGTAGAAAATTCAGTTGCATGAAAACTTCTGACTTGTCTATTTCTAAGGATTCAAACAATGAACAAATAAGACTACAGTTTTTATTTTGATTAACAAAAACACGATTAGCCCGTCACACCAAACTTTTATTTTAATAGCACAACGCGTTTCGACCACAAAGTGGTCATCCTCAGGTGAGAATAAAACTCAATTATTCTCAATTTATTCTCACCTGAGGATGACCACTTTGTGGTCGAAACGAAAAATAATTTATTCTCACCTGAGGATGACCACTTTGTGGTCGAAACGCGTTGTGCTATTAAAATAAAAGTTTGGTGTGACGGGCTAATCGTGTTTTTGTTCATCGTTTCCATACCAAGAAGATCCTAGAAGAAGAAAAAGTTTATTTTGATTGTTATAGTGTAAATCGAGAGTTGAATTTTGTCTTTTGTTTTCATCTCTTTGATTCAAATCAAGTTATGTTTTTATTCTAGTTTTTGCTAGATTTGTCTAAATTTTTTGTTTTTTTTTGTAGTTTAAAATTTGATTTATCCGCAAACGTCAGAAAAATGACGTTTGTATTATTAAATATCACAAATAAAAGTCTCATCTTTCAGCCATGGAGTAAAAATTGTTTTTTTTTTCCTTAAGTGTTTTTACTTTTACTATAATGTGTTTCTCTTGCCTTTTTGGCTGCTCAGCAATTTTTGGAGAGGAATATTGTAGATCATCAGCATTCGACATTTTGCGCTTCTAACTGCACTATTCATCCACTACTTAAATTAGTTTTCTTTCGAAAATCTCATTACAAATTCCGATACTCAAAAGAAGTTAAAATAACTAAACTCCACATTGGCGTCGGAAAAATTGACAAAAAAAGCAATATAAACGAAGTTTGAACCTGTTGAGAACTTTATCCCAAAATTCACATTGCTAGTAATCGGTAACATTTGATGTAATTAAATTGGGAGATATATTCAACAATAAAAAATGGCCAATGTTGCCTGTTTTTGTAAATTTTAACTCTTTTTCTTTTAAACAATGTAACAGATTTTGAATAGCTAACCTCAGAGGTCACATTTGTTTACAATTTGAGTTGGTGAAGTTTAAGCCTGCATCCCAAATTTAAATTAATTCGACAAACAAAACCTTTTATACAGGGTGTTCAAAAAATCGCGCACTTCCTTGAAAGGGAGTAATTGGATAGTCCCCCAGAGTACTGAAAAAATGTTTCTATCTGTCAAAAAATTTTGACATTTATTTTTTGACATTTGACATTTTTTGTTAAGTCTAGTTAATGATACTGATGATCTTGTATATGTTTTTTTAATAATTATTTACTAAAGGTATAAAAATTTTGTCAATAAAATTACAATTTAGGATACAGCTTCTTTGTTTCCTCTTCTAATAGCCTGTAGCAAAAAAACTTGGAAAATTATTTTCCCACAGAAATAAATAGAGTCATAGTGCAAAATTTAGACTTTCATAACTTCGGAATTTTTAGAGGTAGAATTTTTTTAACAAGTTTTTTTAACATATTTCTTGTTGTCGAGGGCACCGTCCGATGACAGTGTCACGGAAGTGCGCGATTTTTTGAACATCCTGTATCTCAAAAACTAAAAACAATCGAATGAGACAAGTTGAGTTATTTTGACTTCTTTTGAGCTCTACTATCACCTGTTAAAATATTTGCACATACCTTAAAACCACCTGTATAGGTTTATTAAACCCTCAACTGTAATTGTAATTGTAAAATTGTAAAAATTTAAATACCCTACTTGTGGCACATCAAATGAAAGCTATTTTAACAAGCTTTTCAAAAATTTTTACCAAAATTGAATCAGACCATCCATTCATGAGATACAGGGTGTTCTAATAAAAACGATCCAGAAAAATTATACAGGTTAATTTTGTTTTTAAGACATTTTTGACAAAATTTTAAAAGCATCACCTTTAACTTTTCCTATGTCAACTTCTAAATTTGAAATGACACCCACTCACTTGTGACAGATCAAATAAAAGTGTTTTTAAAATGTTCTTTGAACCTCTGTTCTAAAGTTGAATGGGATTCATAAGATATTCGCAAAAAATAATGTTTCTAATTAGTAATTATTACTTCTAATAAAAACTATTGAAATAAATTACAAGAAGCATACTAATATTGTTATAAGTATTATTGAAGCTGTAACAAACTTATTTTTATTTCTTTATTTTATTGTCAAAATAATCGGACTAAAGGATAGGGGGTAATAACGTTTCTTATAATTTAATGTAAGTATCTAAAAAATAGCAATATAGTTCTTAAGTTGAAAACCATGCTAAAATAGCTTTCATTTAATTTGCCACAAATAGGGTAGTGCCATTTAAATTTTTAAAGTTGGGGAGCGTCGGGTTACTAAGAATATTTTAAAAATTACGTCAAAAAATGTCCCCCTCAGATATTCGGGGTGGCTCGTTTTCATTGAAACACCCTGTATGTCACATGGGAGTAAAGTAAATAATAAACCAATAAAAAATTTGTTGCAGCCTCGGCGAAGACCTCCACCTCGCTCCCACGGACCAATACGGCACCCTCTGCACCTGCGCCTCCAAAGCCCTCTCCCTCCTCCAACCCACTGCGAAAACCACCCCCCTCCTCCAATCTCTCCTCAACAACGAGCGCGCCGTCACCCTCACTCAGGTCAAGTCCATCCTCGAGTTTTGTCTGTGGGGTCCCTCGGACGTCGCCCTTGGCAGCACAATCCGCGAACGTGAACTCGCTCTCCAACGCTGGCTTGACCTCCAACGCGCCACTGTCCTCCATGGCCTCGTCTGCGCACGCGTACAACTCACCGTCTACGAGGAATGCCATCTGTTCTTCTTGGTGAGAAGCAACGCAAGGATGATGTGCGATGCCTCGCTCTTACTTGAATCGTCCAAACACAAATGACACAAATTCGTTCTCAAATGTTTATTTAATACGGTGTGCAGGCATTTGTTAATGTTAAAAATTTTATTGTATAGTGTTAAAGTGTATATATTGTTATTGTGACTGCCATTTCGAGGTTTTTGTGTTATTATTGTCCTTTTTATACACATCATTATAATATTCTATACTACAAATAAATTAAAATTGCTTTATACTTATTTCAAAATTTTTTTTGTTAAACAACACAATTTCAACAATAAAATCCACAATAGTCAATAAATTATTGCTTAAATTATTACCTTAAAAGAAATAAAATCATATTACTGTGTCTATAATTAATCACATGAATTGTTTTCAAATTAAAATTAATAAAGAGATTTCGACCTGACTCAAAAGTACGTATACTTTTCTTGAAAGCTATACCTGTGTTAACACCTATAAGAATTTACTATTCTTGTACTAATTATTGTCTTCTTTCTTTTTCCATATTATTTAGAGACCTTTGTTGAAGTAGAGTAGCGGAGGAATGTTGTTTCCACATTTCTTCTTAAGTTTTTCGTATTCTTCTGGTTCCAACCATTCCAATGTTGTAGCTTTGATGGAGCTGATGACAGAAAATAATTGATGTCAAAATTATAAATATCACAATTGCTAAGAAAAAAATAGAGGACAATAAATGCAACTACATACCATCTTTGGGGAAATAGACCACAGGCAGTTGGGACCATGAATGATAGGCTAAAAAAATTAAATATGATAATAAATTTACTATAACATGTGTGAAACAAATCAATTAAATGTACTTTTTGCTTTCTGTTATTCACTGTAGCAAAAAGTTTCACTTAGTAAAAGTTTTCATTTCAGTTCACTTGTTTTTGGAAAAGTGAAATAAAAATTCAATATTTGTATAAATAACTAGCTTGCACCCGTGACTTCGTCCAAGTAGATTTTCGATATAAATTTTTGTTGTTTCTTAAAGAAGAAATGTGAAGTTAGTCTGTTTATCTATTTTTTTCTTGATTCATCAACTGAAAACAACGCGGGAGCACCACAAACCCGATTTTTAAAAGAATGACGGAAGTACGTTATAAACGCTTCACCTCTCGAATATTCAAAAAATGTCTTCTTAGAACATTTCTACACCCTTAAAATCCCAAAATTTAAAATTTTATATTTATGTTTTTGTTTAAATGTCTGCACCTAATTTCATCCCGTTATTGGTTGCTTTTTGATGCCTGATTAGTGCAGTTCTCTACTCTCTAAGAAAAATATTTTCCAAATTTCATGTTTCTACCTTCGTTTAAACATGTACACCTCATTTCACCCCCTTAAAAACTGATTTTTAAAAATCTCGTCTTAGTGCACCTTTACAACCGTCAAAGAACATATTTTCCAAATTTTATGTTTCTATCTTCGTTTAAGTGTTGACAACATATTTCACCCTCTTGTAACTATAATTTCAAAAAAACCTTTCTTAGCGGACCTCTACACCCTCTAAAGAATATATTTGCCAAATATTATGTTTTTATTTTCGTTAAAATGTTTACACCCCATTTAACCCTGCTTAGAAATTGATTTTCAAAAAATCCTCTCTTAGCAGTCCTCTACACCCTCTAAGGAATATGTTTCCAAAAATTTAGGTTTTTATCTTCGTTTAAATGTTTACACCCCATTTCATCCCCTAATAGATTGATTATAGAAAAATCCTTCCTTAACGAACCTCTACACACTCTAAAGAACATATTGTCCAAATTTCATGTTTTTATTTTTGATTAAAAGTGTACACCCCGTTTCACTCCCTTTTCTAAGGGGGTAAATAAGTTTTTACTTATTATTTAAAACAATCTTGTCCTAGTGCACTTTTACAACTGATAAGGAATATATTTTCTAAATTTTTTCTTTCTATCCTTCTTTAAATATTTACACCCCATTTCATCCCCGTAGAGATTCATTTTCGATTTTTTTTTTCTTAGCGAACCTGTACACCCTCTAAGGAACATATCTTCTAAATTTAATGTTTCTATTTTCGTTTAAACTTATACAACCTGTTTCACCCCCTTTTCTAAGACAGTAAATAAGTTTTTACTAATTATTTTTGAAAAACCTCGTCTTAGTGCACTTTCACAACCGCTAAGGAACATATCTTAAATTTTTTTGTTTCTATCATTGTTTAAACGTTTACACCCCATTTCACCCCCTGAGGGGTTATTTTTTTTTAAATCCTTTCTTAGTAGATGTTTCTAGCTTCAGTGGTTTAGGCTGTGCGTTGTCTGTCAGTCAGTCACGGAACTATTTTATACAGGCTGCGCCAGAACTCGCGCTCCAGAGAAAAATGCCATGTAAGGTAAGATACCAGGAACATAGAAAAATTGTTAAAAAAATTCTATCTATAAAAATTTAGAAGTTATGACAGGTTAAAATTTTCACTTTGACTCTATTTCTGTTGGAAGAATAATTTTCCAAGTTTTTTTTTGCTACAGGCTATTAGAAGAGGAAACAAAGAAGCTGTATCCTAAATTGTAATTCTGTTTAGTGTTATTTGTGGCTTTTATTGACAAATTTTTTTACCTTTAGTAAATAATTATAAAAAAACATATACAAGATCAAATGTCAAAAAATAAATGTCAAAATTTTGACAGATAGAATTTTTAAACATTTTTTCAGTACACCCTATATACAGGATGCGCCAGAACTCGCGCCCCAGAGAAAATTTTCAAGTAAGGTAAGATACCAGGAACATGAAAAAAATGTTTAAAAAATTCTATCTGTCAAAAAATTTTGACATTTATTTTTTGACATTTGACATTTTTTATATCTATTTAAGGATACTGATGATCTTGTATATGTTTTTTTACAATTATTTAGTAAAGGGACAAAAATTTTGCTAATAAAAGCCACAAATAACATTTAACAGAGTTACAATTTAGGATACAACTTCCTTGTTTCTTCTTTTAATAGCCTACAGCAAAAAAACTTGAAAAATTATTTTTCAAACAGAAATAAATGGAGTCAAAGTGCAAACTTTAAACCCTCATAACTTTAAAATTTTTATAGATAAAATTTTTTTAACATTTTTTCCATGTTCCTGGTATCTTACCTTATATGGCATTTTTCTCTGGGGCGCGAGTTCTGGTGCACCCTGTATAAAGAGACTTGTCCTCTTTTTTTCTTGAAATTTTGAAATTTTCACAGTAGATACCTTTTATAATGGTGGGCATCCACTAAGAAAGGATTTTTGGAAAATCAAGCCCTAAGGGGGTTAAATGGAGAGGTAAATTTGAAAGTTTAAAGTTATATCCATAAAAATTGGCCTTTAGGCTTTCGGTTAAAAATAAAAAAATACGTATTTTAGGATTTTTCGGAATTCCACCCCCAAGGGGGTTGAACAACGGTAAATGGTAGTAAAATATCCAATTTTTTTTCAAAGTTAAATCAATGAAAATTGGTATTTGGGCTTTCAGTTGAAGACAAAAAACACGTGTTTCAGGATTTTGGAAAATTTTATCCCCAAAGGGGTCAAACAGGGGATGAAAATTTGTATAAATATTTATAAATTCGTTATTCTTGAAGTTATATTTATGAAAATTGGGATTTAGACTTTCGGTTAAAAATGAAGAAAAGGTGTTTTAGGATTTTTCAAAATTCCACCTCCAAGAGGGTTAAAGAGGGATGACAGTTTATATACAAAATTTGTCATTTTTAAAGTCAAATCTTTGAAAATTGGTATTTAGGCATTCGGTTAAAAATTTGTATCAAAATTTGTCATTGTTAAGTAATAGGCATGAAAATTCGTCCACTTTGATATTAAATCCATAAAAATTGTTATTGGGGCTTTCTATTAAAAATAAAGAAAAGCATGTTTTAGGATTTTTGAAAATACCACCTCCAAGAAGGTTAAACAGGGGATGACAGTTTGAATTAAAATTTGTCGTTTTTCAAGTTATATCCCTTCAAGTCAACAACAGATTTTTATACAGTGTTGTGGTTTATCCTTGCTGATATAGTTGTAGAAAATTGATGCATAAACGGCGTAATCGAACCGCATATATGGACTTCTATCCCCCGAAGCAAAGTAAGCTAAGAATGGGGTATTAAAGGGTGTGTGGAAATCATTATTGTTTGAAATTAAAGACTTGAAATTTTGTAGTCTTTAAATAAGTTATAAAAGACAGACTTTTTATTTTTACTACGACACGTTCAATAGTATATTATGTAACTAGTGTTATAAACGCCACTTCAGACATGAGTTTTATTAGGCACGAGCGAAGCGCAGCGGAGCGAGTGTTTAATAAAACGAATGTCTACAGAAGTTTATACACGTGTTACATACTATACTTTTTCACCACAAAAAATTATATTTGTACTTATTTTTAATTTAATTTGGTATTATAGTTTATATTTGTAAATAGGTATTCCTTGTCAGGAGCAGACGATAAGAATTCTTTAATTTGCTGTTTTCGACTTTTTAGGTTTATAACCATCAGATTTACCCTGCAGCAACGCACACAGTTTGGGATATTTTCTCATGTCAACATTGTTTTTTAGGTTAAGCATCACCTGCAACATTGAGTAGACTGTCCACGAAGAAGACGGTGTCATCCTTTTCGAAAGATCTTGAAAATATGCAAACAGCACATTCTCAGATAAAGAATTTATTTAATTTCTTGACGCCAATCTTGGAAAAGTTTATATGCACGTTCGTACTGACTTTTTGATTTTTCCGGTAGCAAACTAGAAGTTGCCGAGGTCGCTGCTAATCTCGGGTGGAGTGCATCATCTTCACTTTCATTTTCATTTATTTTTCACATGCCGCAGCCCCGTCTAAATGACAACTAAATGACAACTGACAGAAAGCACCTCCGTGAAGTTAATAAGTAATATTTCTCTTGAGGGCAAAATTTAAATTACAGTCGACCAAAAATTTCCTACTCGCGTCACATCGCGTTTCCCCCAACATTTTCATTTCGTGCAGCCAGATTCACACTCGAAAAATTATTAGAATAACAGAAACCTAACTTCAGCCCGTGACTAATATGACAGTTGCTATTAGCAACGTGGCTAATAGGCATAAAAGTCACGGCTTGTTAAGGTGTGTATAAAAGGTCACTTAGCGTTATGGAAACACATACGATAATCCGTGTTTTAGATGTGGGAGTAGAAAATATAAATTATGTGTTGCTTTTTGCTAGTAAGTTTTTTAGCCCTTCTGCGTTTTGAAATAATTGTTGATGTTAAATTACAACGCGTACGAAGCCACGGGCAACAGCTAGTTAATAATAAGACAACACAATTTAAGTAAAAAAAAACTTACAAACATCCAACTGCCAGAACTTGCAACGGCCCATGCAAAACGGTTATTCTCTGCATCCACCTATACTTCTCCAATCTTTCCATAATAACAGGCAAGATGAGCATCCCCGGTGCACACATCGTGATCCTCGAAATAATAACCTGAGTGATTCCTTTGGCGGCGGCGAATTTCGACTGTGCCACGATATTACCATTCTCATCGGAACAGTCAATTCCGTACAAGAGTTCGTTTTGTCGCATCAGTGGGATGTTGACACAATTCGCTGCTGCGACGGCTGCAAACGGCACATATCTCTGCAAGTGGCCAAATCAAAAGAATGATTTAAATAATCAGTTAAAAAGTGTGCTTTACTTGAACGAAAGGACTAGCACGTTTGGTCCAGTAATATTTACAGCCGAGAGCTGTAGCCATTGCTGAACCGGTCGCCGAAACGTAAGCGACTAGGAGTTGTGTAGTGGTTGTTGGCGATTTTGCGTTGCGATTCGTGTAGTTTACTAAAGCGTTGAAAGATTGATTCACCCATTGCCAGAAGACTACCGCGAATGGTGTACTGAAAATACGAAACAGTCATATCAAAAATCCATTCAATAATATTTAATATACGAGCTGCGTAGCAGCAAGTTAGGGAACCAACGATTGCTTGAATGGCCTTCTGTAATGAGTGTTCTATACTTTTTTTTTTCCACTTTTGATGTCGTGAACATCACACGACTTTCCTTATCCTACTTATTTAGAAAACATCCTCACGACAATAATTTAGTGTTGGAAATCCGAGTAAGCAAACCTAACGTTTGCATTAGTGCCACGCGAAATAGATCATAGTCGCGGGTTCGAGTCTGGGGTGCAATATTTTTTAATTCGGTACCCATTGTTTATCCCCATGTATGTATTCAACCGTATAATTTTGCGGCCACTTTGCGGCCGATTTTTGGTCTTTGTGGCCCAACGGTGCAACCGCTTTTTACCAAATGTTTTGTGCTGCGTCCTCTTCCTACATACCAAATTTCAAGTTTCTAGCTCTTATCGTTTTCGAGATATGCTGTTTACAGACAGACAGACGGGCACACAGTCAAATTTCATCTGATTACAATACTTTTCTTATAGGATAAGGAAAGTAAAAAATATTAATGATTTAAGGTACTTTGCGTCAGTTGGTGACACGTAGCAGTGTTTTTCATGAAGGCGTTGGAAAATTCAACTCGAACTTTATTTGACATTGTATGTAATCCTCAAAAATGAATCCTCAAATTTTTTTCATGTACGCGGCCCGAAATTTAGGAAATTAATCAGAATATAGTAAGCAAAGTAGTACTCGTAGGCAGACCAACTTTACTTATTTAAAATATGTTTTGACTCATTCGACATCAAAAAGATCCAACAAAAAGATTATTACTTGATAATTTATTTATTATTTATTTTTTTTGGAATCATTCAGTTTTAACAATTATCAACAATATCCGTTAATTTTTGCCACCAAATTCAAATCACGCCAAGCGATTTATTATTTTAACATTTGTGATTCATGTCCATAAATTTAGAAAAAAATCAAGAAAAACAAATCAAACGATTTCGTTGAATGTTATTAAACAGAAAGAAGATCTTCGCATTTTGTTAAAAGTTAAGGCAAAACAAATCAAATAATGACTATAACTATGAAGTAAACTTTTCTCTTTCATTGTCGTGGATACGATTTTCTTATTTGTTGCAACCACAGCTTCCTGATTAATAAAGGAAGTTTCCCTTCACCCGGCATTGCAAAAAAAACTTTCTGACAGCGTAGCATGGCCTTCATCTGTCTTCCGCTCCGCTTCATATACAGGCTGCGCCAGAACTCTGCCCAGAGAAAAATGCCATATAAGTTAAGATGCCAGGAACATGGAAAAAATGTTAAAAAAAATTATCTGTAAAAATTTCGAAGTTATGAGTGTTTAAATTTTGCACTTTGACGCTATTTATTTCTGTTGAAAAAATAATTTTCCAAGTTTTTTTGCTACAATCTATTAGAAGAGGAAAGAAAGAAGCTGTGTCTTAATAGTATATTACATAACGAGCACGGAAAGTGATAAATAACGCACAAACGGGAAAGATGCGCACGAGGCGTTAGCCGAGTGCGGGCAATCCCGCGAGTGCGTAAGACAGTTTCCTACGACCATAAAGAATTTTTTTCTCACGAACATATATTTTTTTCATAACGATTTATCTTTTATAATGGATCCAAAAAAATACGTTGAATGAAAAAATACAAATTCGAGTGTGAAATGTGCGTTAGATTTCTAACACACAGCGCGAAAACAAATCGCACAGGTTTTTGACCTCGAACGATATTGCCAATTTTCGCGCATATGTAATTGTGCGTTATGATCTACTTTTGTATATGGTCGTAGGAAAAATATCTTCTCTACTTTGCGAGATCATGTGACCCTACTCTTCCAGACTTTTTTGTGGCCTTATTTAAAACATTGTATTTTTCTATTTTGGTGTCAATAAGTATTTTGTGTAACTGAAAACAGTTGCATGAAATACAATTTTGTGACATTGTTTTTTGGCGACTTTTATGCAATACTTTGATCATCATCATCGTTTTTAAGTGAGAATTTGTTGCAGTTCAACATATTTCTCTCAAAAACTTTCGACATTAATTTTTTGACATTTGACATTTTTTATGTCTATTGAATGATACTGATGATCTTATATATGTATTTTTATAACTATTTAATAAAGGTACAAATATTTTGCCTGTATAATAATAAATTCAATTTAAAAAGCGCTGAATAGAAAAAATTGTATAAATAACGCGTGTTGCAACCTCTCATTGTGATACCCCAGCGTTTATAATACTCGCCTCTGCGTGGCTCGTGTCACAAACTATTTATTTGTATTTGTAACACTTGTTTTTTAATATACTATTGTACTGTCTTCTTTATAGCTACGCCAACTTTGTTGTTTTTTATTATAGTTACTGTTTATGTCGTAAATTTTTAAAAAATACTTAAGAAAGAATTTTTTAAAAGACTACTACATTTTTTTTTTAATACTAACCGATCAATAAAACTTTGGATCAAAAAGAGACATCTAAAATATTGGTTGTTTCATTAAAAAAATACATAAATGATATACATTTACACCTGATATATTAAAATTAAAAATAATATAAAAACCCCGTTTTTGCAAAGGCCTTGAGTTTTAACTATTTTTTTATGATAATTTTATTAGATAGGAACACCGTTTAAAAACTCACGCAACGATAAAAAATGTAAGATTAACAGTAAACTTGCATTTAGCTCCAAAACTCACCGATACCACTGAAGCATCGCCCCCGTGATTGCCATACCCCCCGGCACCTGGAACGACATCCTTCCAAACACATTTTGTTTTTCACCGCTGTCTGGATGGAACGCACTCTCGTACAATTTCTTCGCATAAATAACCTGCTCCAAAGTGGTTCCTGGGGGCTCCTTGTGCTTCCTGTACTGCTCCACGAGAATCTTAGCTTTGTCCAACTCTTCCTCCGATACAATGCAAGTCCTCGGGTCCGTCACCCACAAGAAATGCTTAAAGCGCCCCACAAAGGTGCTCTGGTCCCACAGGGGCCCATCGATGTTCAACCGTTCCGGCATAACCTAAAAAACGACTTGTTCTCATTTTTAAATTAATTCCAGATTAAAACAACACTTTTCGTACCTTCTTTTTCTGGTCGCAAGTTCTGTTTGCTTGAAATCTGCTTTGGTTAGGGCGAAATGGAACTTTTTGACACGACGATCGACCCGCAAGGCCGCCAAATGTGGAACAGAACGTTGCCAACAAAATTTAATGCCACGAAGGCTGAATCGAATATGATATCAATGCGAAAACAGGCCGTAATTATATAAGTGGGTTTTATTGATATTTGGATTATTTTTGTACACTCAAAGTTCACAGCTCGGGTTCAACTTTGAGGTTAGAAAAAATTTGGTATGTAATAGATAACATTATTTTAAGGAATTTTAAATGGTTTAAAGTTAAGCAAATGGTTATTTTTAAACATTACTTTACCTTGAGTTGTGGTGGGAATAGAGATAGGGTTTTGTGATGCAAAATAAGTAAAGTACAAGTGAAAATTTTAATTATTTTTATTCTAAAATTAAATTTTATTGTTGACGTCATTTTTATAACAACAAATTTTATGTATATTAATAATCAATTATTGTTATTTTCAGACTCCTGTAAAAATTTGAAAAGCAGTATAGCCAACCTCTATTTTATTTATCCAAGTCAGCAATCAATAGATGGCGCTCCACTAAAAGTTGTTCCATCCTCTTTAAATTTTAAATTAAAATAAAGAGATTTTTTTTTAAATAACTCCAAAAAAAATTGGAAAATTTTGTTCTTTGGGGTTGGTGTAATAGATTTTTACAAACAAATGACGTTTTTTTGAATGTTGTACGTCAGTTTTAATTTTTATTTTTCAAATATAGCGGATCAAAAATTATTTATTTCTTTCGAGTTGGTGAAACTAATTTATCAAGAGTGATAAAAAAATAAAGAAAAAAAAACAAATTTCTGACGCTATTATTAAGCGATTTCACAGTTTTGTTACCAAATCGTTTTTTAGTAACTTGTATACTGCTCAATTTTATTTCCAGGCGATTTACATAGCTAAATTTTAAAATTCTTTACGTTTGTGCGGAAAAATCCAACTTGAATGAACTTTAGCAATGATTTTTCTTAAATATTAGCTACTTTTATTGCAATTAATCGTTTTTATAAATCACAAAATGGCTATTTTGTTGTTATCAGTGACGAGATTCATAAGTTAAATAACTATTTTGACCTGACCTGACTACCAATGACTACAATTTATAATACCAACCTGACAAAAGTAAAGTCAACTTCAAGCAAATCACAAACAAAAAGAAATAATAAATAATTTCTATGTTGTAACAATAGGACGCAAAGATGTTATAATACAATATCTAATATCTTTTCTTAGTTTTAGTTCCTTTTTTTATTAATAAAGTTACTATATTTGAGAAAGTCTTCTAGCCACATTTTAGTGCAAGAGATAGAAAGTTCAAAAGAACGAAAATCCTTAGGAATTAATAGTGATCTAAGAATATAATTGTGTAAAATTTTAGCAGTATTTTTCCGTTTTATTTTGTATTAACTTGTAATATAAATTATTTATACTTTTTGTTACATGTTCCTAAATAGAATTAAAACTTTGTTTATCTAAACGTCAAAAAATTTAAAGCTCTTTCAGTATTGCCAATAGTTGCACTTGTCACATTCCTAACCATAAAATAATTTCGTTTATAAGCCTAAAACTCATTTTTCTTTCATTTCCTTTAAACAATTTCCATTTTCCGACTGAAGAAACTTTCCATTTAGTAAATTTCCACCATCTCAAATTTCCAAGCACATTTTCACGTCGGTTTTAATTTCCATTTTTCAAATATGGCGGACCAAGAATGTTGTAAGGATATTCAGTTATTAAAAAGGACAAGAATTTCAGTTTTTGTCGATGAAGCCTTACCAGACATTTTAGTAGTAACGTACGAATTCGGCGTGAAAATATTTAAAGGGGTCCTCCTCGATTCCACCAAGAGGTAAGCCAAAATCCATTGTCTTTACCTCAAGTCCAAAACACTTTTTTCTTAATCATTTCCACCAATAATGAATTGTTTTGTTGGCAGAAACCTTCCATGTGGCGTCCCTAATCTGAACCCCGCATTTAAAGTGTCAGTAAAACCAAAACTCGACGATGACAGTCTCTATTCAGTCAACCAAAGATTCGCCTACACAGAGCCCAGCACTGCGAAGAAAAAAAACGTTCAAATCCCGAGTAAATACAAGAATAATAAAATGACAGTACGACTGCGTCCCCGTCAAGTTCTTTGTTCAAAATGCAAAGGAATTTGCAACGAAAACTCGGAAAACGTGTCGCGGAAACGCAAACCGGCCGAGAGTGTCCTGTCTCCGCCCGTCAAACGGGGCCTCAACGCCCCCATCACACGTTCAGTTTCAATTCACTCCGAACTTAACAAGAAAAAACTGGGCGAAGCCACTTTAGTCCCGAAACTCACACGATTGACCCCCCAGGAGGAGAAAGACGCCATGAATGGAAAAATTGTCACGTTTAAAAAGCCCCTCACTGCAGGTGAGTCTATTTTAATGAATTGTGCACATTTTGTGCTAATATTTTCATCAATCCTGATAAACAAAAGAAGGGAACAAATCTTGGTGTTAATTCGACAGTGCCCTTCCCTTAAATAGATTAATTTATTTAAAAAACTAATTGTTTATTGCTTCTACATTGTGTTCGCCTAAACTAAGAAAAGAGGACATACGCATATAAACTGCACGCACCATTGGCGCCGCCATTTGGTCCTCAAAATGCAACCAGCAGTACAGTTAAACGTATACATACATACATACATACAAAAATACAATAAATGAATTAAACATAATCAATAGTATAAATTTTTATTAAACAAAAAACATAATAAAAATGACTTTTGGTCTGTTTGTTGGTTTGACCACATTTAGCTTGCTTAAGCTATGCAACTAACAAAACACTTCATACCAACTTCACTAGGGACATTACTAAAATTTTTGGGATTTTTTTGGTTATTGGGGACCAAATAGCAGCCTCCCCGCAGCCTGCAGTTTTATGGGGTGTTTATAGGTGCATCAGCCTTTCATTTTTTTACGAATTCCGTGATGCTTGTAAAGATATTTAAAAAATGTTTGGTCAAAGTTGTCTATGGCTATGAAATTAGGTTGGCAGCATTGAATAATTTAGGGATTTTCTATTTGTACATATCGGTTGATTCCACTTGATACCACAACATATTAACCATTTTCGATTTGTCACAGTGACGTCACGGTATGTTCCGGTTAAGGTACAGTTTTGGCCACATAAATCTCTTACAGTTGGAGACAAAATACTTTGGTCGTCACTTTTCTGACACTTTAATGTAATTCAAGCTTTAACGTTAAAATGAATGACAATTTTAAATTAATGACAGCTATTATATCTTCCTATCAAAAATATATGTACAACTTGTCAACTATGATTGACAGTAGCTAAAAATAAGGTTAACAGTCCTAAAGCATGCTTTACAATTTAATGTCATTCAAGTGACATTGACGACCAAAGTATTTTGTCTCCAACTGTACAACCTCAATTTGACATCACGTCAAATTTTTCCAACAATGTTTGTTGTAAAACTAACTTTGTTATAAAAAACATGAATTTGCGTAAATCAAACGATCAAATTTTAATGTTTTTCGAAAGGATGATCTCTACAATAGTGTTATAAACTTCTTCTCTAGAAGAAATTCTGGTTAAGCCTTTCCCTTCTTTTCGGATTATGGTTCCTTCGTTTTGCCACCGTTCCTTCACGTTCATTATTTATGTGCAATTCTGCTGTTTTTCGAATTTTGCTGATAACTTGCAAAAGTTTTCTTGTCAGACTGACTGTTATAAATTATTTTCTCAAAAATAATTAATAAACTTCACTTTGACAAATTAAAGTATAAATTACAACAAAACAGAAATTGAAATGTCATTTTGTACGAGATTTATGTTGCCAAAACTGTACATATTCGAACTTACCATCCTCAAGCTTGGGTATGTGCTCTGTCCTTGTTTAGCGGTATGTAGTATAGAAAAATCGTTTTCCTAAGACCTACCAAAAATTTTATGACACATTATAAGGGATTAACTAAACAATGGCTTGAACTTGTAACCCTCCATAAATGGCACTTTCCTTTGTAAGTGTTGCTGCACCCACTAGAATAAAACAGGACCGTATTTAAAACCAAAGTAGTGGTAGTTTTACCAAGCTATTATTAAAAAAAAATCAGCTTTATTTAATAATAGGTTGTTAATAACCACCTGGTTTTTTTTAAATTTCTTAAAATACTTGACTTTAATAACAACTACATCAAAAACTATGAAAATATTTCAAGTATTTTAGACAAAAAGAAAGTAAGTAATCCGGCCCTGTTAAAAACTGACCTGTTTCCTTGGTTTCTGGGTCCGGGTGGGTTCCACTAATTTATGATTTGTTTACCCTCTGGTTTACTCTTAACTATACCGCATTTAACTTAAAAGTAATATAATTTTTAGTAGGTTTTAGGAAAACGATTTTACTTTAAATGAAATTTCTTTTTTGGGTCGGGCTCATTATCTTATATGAATCACCCTGTATAGTAATCTTATTTTTATTTTTGACAAAAGTTTATAATCCGGGCAAACGCAAAGCATTTCTTAAACATTCTTCATTATAAATGAGAATCATGTTGGTACTAAATCTCACCAAGTTTTGACTTTTTATAAATTAAAGTTGTACTTCTGTCTGGTACAGTTGGAGACAAAATACTTTGGTCGTCAATGTCATACATATTTTTAATAGGAAAATATAATAGCTGTCACTAATTTAAAATTGTCATTCATTTTAACGTTAAAGCTTGAATTACATTAAAGTGCCAGAAAAGTGACGACCAAGGTATTTTGTCTTCAACTGTACCTATGTTTAATTTTATTAAAACCAAATATTTTAATATCCACGTTATCTTTGAAATGCAATGTTGGTTGCTAACAACATTTTTTAGACTCATTTGTTACTCGTAGGATACCCTGGATACGTTCAGTGAGATCAAAAAGTCTTTCTATCAAGCCAGCCTAGAAATTTAGAACGTGTGTGCTTAAGATAAAATGTCTTAATGATAAATAAGAAATGTGAAAATAATTTTTATGTTAAATTATGACAGGAAACCGTGGTTTTCGATTTGTATGAATAAACATCATGAACATGAACAACAATTAATTTTAGGATGTTTTGAGAGGTTTCATACAATAATTCAACTTGCTTAGATCAATATTTTAATTTTTATAGAATTATTTTTTGACATCAAGGTACTGCGACTTCAACTAGTACGTCTACTTAATAGACTTTTTGATTACATTGTACATTATAGTCGATAGAAATAACAAGACATACTTCAAAATGTTTCTAATCAAAAGTTGAAAAAGGAAAAAATCGATGTTAATACATTCATTATACAGGGTTATTCATAAATATGAAGCAATATTTGAACCTCAAAAATGTAAAAAAATGTTAAATTAAATGTAAAAAAATTAAATTAAATGTAAAATGATGTTAATTTAAATAATAACTCGTGTCCTATCTCCACTGATAAGAATTTTACAGCCCTCGGATTGTGGGTATGGAAATTTGATTTTTTTGTAATAAGTTTGGAACTATTTGACCAAATATTATAAAATTTGGAACTATTTGACCAAATATTATAAAATTTGGAACATTTCCCTGTGACAACATACCTTTTAAACTGGTAATCACGAAAACCGGATACATCCACTCAATTTCCGGTTACAGCAGTTGCAGGTCACATTTTCTGTGTTTTTCCATTTTTTTTGCTCTCTTAACACCAATTTTTTATTAGCCAAGTCGATAGAGTAATCAATTTCGATTAAAAAACGCATAACCTTTAATACCCCTAAAATAAACCGTTTCAAAGATATTTTAATTTAAACTGAAGACTGCTCAACGCTGAAACCAAAAAGTAGGGATTTTGAATAAGTAGTATCCACGGCAACCAATGACCATGGTCACATAAATCCCTGCCAGGCATCGGTTAACTTTGACGATAAATTTTTGTGAATTTTTTATGAATTAAATGCTACGAAATCCATTTGGATTTATTCTAAGTTATGTTTGGAATCTGAGGTAAACTCTTTTATTAAATATTTTCGATTAATTGTCTAATAATCGTCCAATCTCAAAGTTGACAGATGCCTGACAGCGATTGGTGAGACCATGGTCATTTGTTACCGTGGATATCATCCATTCAAAATCCCTACTTTTTGGTTTCAGCGTTGTGTAGTCCTCAGTTTAAATTAAAATATCTTTGAAACCGTTTATTTTAGGGGTATTAAAGGTTATGCGTTTTTTAATCGAAATTGATTACTCTATCGATTTGGCCAATAAAAAATTGGTGTTAAGAGAGCAAAAAAATGGAAAAACACAGAAAATGTGACCTGCAACTGCTGGAACCGGAAATTGAGTGGATGTATCCGGTTTTCGTGATTACCAGTTTAAAAGGTATGTTGTCACAGGGAAATGTTCGAAATTTTATAATATTTGGTCAAATAGTTCCAAAGTTATTACAAAAAAATCAAATTTCCATACCCACATTCTGAGGGCTGTAAAATTCTTATCAGTGGAGATAGGACACGAGTTATTATTTAAATTAACATCATTTTATAGGTCATTTTTGAGGTTCAAATATTGCTTCATATTTATGAATAACCCTGTACATACCAGGTGAATAAAAAGTATGGAACTAAGCGTTTTTTTCGTAACTAAGCACTTTACGAAAAAAATTATTAGTGTAGCGAAAAGTACAATTAAAATGTGACCATTTATCGAGTATAACATTTTTCGAAATTTCTTTTAGTTTTGGAGTTCTGGAAAAAAAAAATTTAATGGCAACCCACCATGGTAATTTTTTTAATTAAAGATTATATATATCTAAATCTAAAAATGACCTCTAATTAAACAGAATTGTTTTTTTATTCAGTACTTTTTTTTAAATAAATTGTTAAAGTTGCGTTCCGAGCCCATCACGAAGATTTTCCGAACTTGAACGAGGAGGTCGTTTCATGATTTTGGTCGTTGGAGAGCCTGTTTTTTTGTGCAGGTGCCTTGGGGTGGTTCCGGATGGCTCTAAAAATGTAATAACAAATCATTTTCTTCTATTTTTAGTCCATTCGAAACCACCCCAAAGCACCTGCATAGAAATCAGCGCTCTCCCATGATGAAATGCATGAAACAACCACTTAGGTTAAGTTCGGAAAATCTTCGTGATGAGCACGGAACGCAACTTTAACAATTTATTTTAAAAAAAGTACTGGCTAAAAAACAATTTAATTAGAGGTAATTTTTAGATCATAATCTTTAATAAAAAAAATTACCATGGTGGGTTGCCATTTGAAAAAAAAAATTTCCAGAACTCGAAAACTAAAAGAAATTTCGAAAAATGTTATTCTTGATAAATGGTCACATTTTAATTGTACTTTACTATACTATTTTTTTTTACTATACTAATTATTTTTTTCGTAAAGTGCTTAGTTTACGAAAAAAACGCTTGGTTCCATACTTTTTATTCAGCTGGTATAGTAATTATAATCGTTAAAATATAACTTGATCATTGCCCCTCCCTTACGTGTTTACCAATGAAAAACTGTTAAAGGGAAAAGAAAAGGGAACGTACTATTACATTTTTGCAATGTTATGTTGAAATTTTACTCAATTCAAAGTAAGAATTTCATAATAGAATTGAATATAAAACATGCACCATAATTTATTGCAGCTGAATTTATTACATGAAATCAAGGAAAAAAATTGTTCAGTGTAATTTTTGCTTAAATTTGGTTTACTACGAGTAACGAGTAAAAAAATTATTAATTTATTTATTTAATAAATAATAAAAAACTAAAAAAAATCAAATTATTAACGGATTCAATCAATTGAGAGGGAGCAAATTTTTATTTTTTTTCCATTGTATTTCGATGTTGACGAACATGGTCCCTAAAACTATCAAAGGAGTACGTAGAATTTTATCCGACTCATTTTTTAAGTCTTTACTTTTCAGTTTTTTTTTTTAGAATTAAAATAAGAAGACTTAAATCGAGTTAAATGCATTTGATTTTTTAAAAATCCAGTATAAATTGGACACCACTGTCATATTGATTGTCTTGGTTACACAATTGATAAAAATATAGGGCGATTCACGAGGAATAATGAGCCTGACCAAATTCTCGTTGCAACCAACATTACATTTGTCGCAAAGAAACTTGCAAAAATGTAATGGTGGTTGCATCGAGAATTTGGTCAGGCTCATTATTCCTCGTGAATCACCCTGTATTAGCACAAAACGAGCAAAATTCATTAACATAAGCAAAAATTGAATAAATGATGATTAATTTTCTCATTGCAGTTTCGGAAAACACCCAGAAGCACTCCTCTGACTCGGACTCGGACGAGAGTGACACCAGCCGAAGAATCCTCCGGAAGAAACGCAGCGTAGGGTCCATGGAAGACCTCTGGGATGAAAGTGTTTTCGAGGAGAACGCCAATAAGAACAATAATGTGAACACGCGCACGATTAAAATCTCGTACGGACCCCAGGGTGAAGGCACAGTGCTGAAAATCCCCGCACAGATTGAGAACCTCAAAGAGGAGGAAATTGAGGAGAAAAGTGATGATAAAGCGGCGCGAAAAGCACTCAAAAAGGCCAAGAAGGAGGCGAAGAGAAAGGTGGTGTTCACATTGGGGGGCTCCTCGCCGAGGTACACCGTTGGGAGTGCGTCCCCGAGGCATGGATTAGGGAACAACAGCCCCAGGTATATGTGTCCGGATTTGAGCATACCGAGGAGGAGGAAGCACAAAATGAAGCATAAAAAGAAGCATAAAGAGGATCGGAAACACAGGGAGGGTGAGGTAAGGGGGCTCAACAGATGAAGAATGAGTACCAAAGATTTTGTTAATGTGCCATTTTTAATTATTATTGAACTAGTTTAAATGTTATTTAGTATAGAATTTCATTTCTCAAATGAAGATTGTATACAGGTGTTCCAGAAGTCGCTTACCATAACTTATACAGGGTGTTTCACGTAACTTTACGAGGCTTGCGCCAAATGTACGCAACTAAATATACAAAAGTCACAAAACACTGGTTACAAAAAATACAGATCTCATTTAATTTTTGGAAACCCATGACGATAGTTGTCAAACTATTGTCAAGCTAATCACTGTTTCATTAATAGTTATAAACTGCAGTTTTTATCAAACAATTATCATTTGTTCTATCAAGAGACGGCATGAATATGATTCTAGTTTATCTATCTTAATCACTAACTAACTAAAAACGTTGTAATTTTTTAAAGGGTGAACAAACTAGAGAAGTTTATCCAATTTTTCAAAATTTGTAATCGAGTTCGTATCGGAATATGTATTATTGATTGCATCTTACAGGCGCAGGCCTCGTAAAATTACGTGAAACACCCTGTATACAAAAAAATTGTTTTTGTTATTTAATTAAAAAAAAAAAATTACACATTGAAAATTGTATCTTGGTTTCAAAATTGTTTGTTACTTGTGGAAATAAAAATTTATTATTAAGTTTTAGAAATTGATTTGTTTATTTTGGATTCGAACATAAATTAATGTTGAAAAGCATGTTGAAAAAATGGTGCAACGAGTGGAAACTGTAAACTGATGTAAGCTTTTTTCATTACTTAAGTATGTATTTACTAATATACTTCAAGCCATTTTTTCAGGACTCTTTATTATTATCTAGATTTAATTATTCTCCAAGAACTATTCGTTCCATTAAATTTCTGATTCAAGTGGCCCATGATTTTAAAATTACATTGGCAACATTGACAAAAAGACCAAAGATATGCAAATTCACATCTAAATCATCTTCATCTTCTACCTTTGCGTATCCAACTTGATTCCAAAATCACAAGCCACTTTGAGCAGAAATTCAATTGAACTTATGGTATGAAATCATGTTTTCTATGTGTAATAGGTGAAAATCGTAGAAAATTTATAATGCTTTTGTCAGTCATAAATTTTAAAAATGCTAAGTACAGTGAAAAATACATACTAATTAATAAATTTTAATATTTCTTGCAAAAACTTCAAAAAAAAAAAAGAATTAAGAAGTAGTAAAATTCCGACAAATTTTTAGATCTGTTATATAGAGTGACTGTAAATGATTGTTATCAAAATCTGTTGTAGTAGTAAAATTCCGACCAATTTTTAGATCTGTTTTACAGAGTGACTGTAAATTATTGTCACCAAAATCTGTTGGCAGCACTGAGTCATTTGCATTTCCCTTTAATACATGTTTTTGAAGGTTACTTACACTTGCCTGGGTGCTCTACTCGATAGAAAGTAAATAAAATAAGCTACAGTCGCATGCAAAATATTTTCGTCGTCATTGTCACTAAAAAAATATTTTTTTATGTCAGAAATTTTGCAATTTACTCCAATTGGCTTTCTATTATTGCTGACATTATGCTACGAATTTCAAATTAGGTATACAAAAATAAGTTTGTCAAAAAATGACATTGACAAATATAGTATAATTTTAATTGCAATGAATTAATTGAACAACATTTATTACGTTATTTTGGATAATAAAAAACAAAGTAATGAAATATAGCCGAATTTTTTAAAATAAAAATTATACTTTTTTTTTTGTTTTAAATTTTATTGAATGACTAAATGATTGTGACAAAAAGCCTACGGACATTGGGTTATGAGATTTTTCTCTAATTTGTTATATGCATGAGGTTGTTTTAGAACAGCAATAACTACGTTGTTGGAAGTGAATGACAATTTACAAGATTATGATGATTGGGTTTAAGATCCAAGGTTGCCAAAAAAAAATCTCAAATTTGTTGCCAACCTGATAACAAAAATCGCAATCATTTTTCGGTAAAATAGGTGGTAGCACTGGTAGCTATTGGCTTTAAATTAAAAAAATATGAAAAAGTGATGCTAAAAAAACAATTTTAATTTTCTTCTAAATTTCAAGAAATACTACTTAGGAAAATCAACTTTTTAGGTTATTGTTGTTGCCAACATCAAAATTTGAAACTTGTAAAAATTAATGATGTTTTTTAGAGCAATATTTATTTAAATGTTTTGTGTTTGTTTTATTTTAGTTAATTTTACTACCTAGGTAGTCTTTATCGTGCCCTTGATTGGGTGTTTTGCAGATGACACTTAAATAAATACCGTGCGATCAAAATAAAAATTAGAGTAGGCGGTGTCAGATGGCAATCCTGATTTTTGACATCAAATGTCAGCGGAAACTTTGACAAGTTTGCGTTTTATTCATTTTGAGTGAAATAATGTTCACTTTAGAGCAGAAAATTTTTTTGTTGTTGCAAGTTTTTACAAAAATGCTGTACAAGATGAAAACGGTGAATGGTCATTTTCACTTTCAATTTGTGTGGAAAATTTCCAGCCCAGATTCCCAGCTAATGTGTTGCCAACTGTAGAATTTAATCGACTCCTACTCTAATTAATTTTTTTTTGATCCCACGGTACAGTTGCTGCCATGAGAGGACTTTCATTTTTTTTTTTCAAATAGATAATTATTTTGAGGTTCTAATTTAGAAAATTAAAAAATTCTAAAACTATTGCGTTTTCGACTAATATTTCCTGTATCTGTTTATATCAGAAAATAAAAATTTTAGCTTTTCATGTATGTAATAATAAAACAAATAATGCTATGTAAATTTTAATTTTAAGCAAAACCAAGAAAGGCAACTTTAATATTAAGTATAAAATGCAAACTCAATAAAATGAAATTATTAAATAGTAAATCTCATAATACGAGTACTTCGTTAATGCATAAACAAGTAAATTTTTTTGAAACTAAGATTATTGTTACGTGTCTTACTGTTAGCCAATCAAATGCGAACGATTCCAACCATGATTTCCACATGGAGTGAATATTTCAAGGCAATTACTTCAACAAATTACAAATTGTCCGAAATCTGAATTTTTCAGCACGTTATGTGAAATTTTAATTTGAATTTATTTTCTGAAAAATTTTGAATATTTTTTTTTCTCGTGTCTATTCAAGTCTTCGAGGTTTTGCTTCCGACTTAAAAAGAATACAAAATAATATTTATGAAAAATTTGTGACGATAGTTGTAGCATAAAAATTCTTTCATTTTGTCATTTGTGCATTTTTTTTTTTTTTTTCTCTTAGGTAAGTTCGACTCAAGAGGACCCAAAAGAGCAATGCATCACCCAAAAACTGTCAATTAACTTAAAACGACTTAACAACACGTATGCATCTTATCCCGCCGCTCCCTCAGATAAAACTCCTGAAGAAAACACGTCCAGTTCCGACGAACACAGCGAACAAGTTCCAGACTTCCCTCCACCGACGCCTCCCATAATGTTGCGCATTAATTCGCAAACGTTATCGAGTGCACCGACGGCAGACGGTGAGTCTTGGCCTGTGACGGGAAAATCCCCCAATTGTTTTTTTTTATTTTATTTTTTTATTCAATCAAATTTTTAATCAAAATAACCTGTGACTTTGAGATTTTATTTGCAATTTTGAATTTTGGTACCTAATAATAGATTGTTTTTTGCCAGCAACCACTCCTCAAAAATGAATGGCAACTAACTGACTAACTAGAAAATTACGACGTTTGAAGAATGTAGTTAACTCAAAAAAAATCACTAAATCCGATCAGAAAAATTTGTCTATGTACACTTATTTTCACCAGAAGTTTTTCAAATAGTGTCAAAGGCTACTTTTTACATAAACTGAATCACTTTATACAGGGTGCGACAGAACTCACGCCTGAGAGAAAAATTTCAAGTAACATAAGATACCAGGAACATAAAAAAAAATGTTTAAAAAATTCTGACATTTATTTTTTGACATTTGACATTTTTTACGTCTATTTAATATGTAGGTATACGTGTATATTTTTTTTATAATTATTTAGTAAAGATACAAAAACTTTGACAATAAAAGCCACAAATAACATTAAACAGAGTTACAATTTAGGATACAGCTTCTTTGTTTCCTCTTCTAATAGCCTGTAACAAAAAAAAAACTTGGAAAATTATTTTCCAACAGAAATAAATAAAGTCAAAGTGTAAAATTTAAACTCTCAAAACTTCGAAATTTTTATAGATAGAATTTTTTTAACATTTTTTTTTCTAGGTTCTTGGTATCTTACCTTACATGGCATTTTTCTTTGGGGCGCAAGTTCTGGCGCACACTGTATAATTATATAAATAGATAGGGTGATATAATTTTTGTTATAACAATAATATATAATTTTTGTTATAACAATGTAGTGATTGTATAGTGAAATCTCTAAAAAAAAACTGAAACTGAAACGAAATAACACCAGTTTCAATTTTTTTGACAAAATGAACTAAGTCGAGCAAAAGAAGTTAAAATATAGATTAATATCAATTTCGATCTAATTTTTTCAGCCATTTTTGTGAAATGTTTCGAACAAAAATGTTTTTCTCTCAAAAACGTACTTCATCAATCGAATAACCGTTTTTGGTTCAATTTTTAAATTTACGACTTGTTTTAACGATATTTTGGAAAATAATTTCGGATTTATGTAAAAAAAATGTACTAGAAAGGCAAAAATAAAATGTCATTTTATACTTAAATTGGTGATTTTCCGTTCTGTGCTAGCAAAATCTTGCAAAAAAGGTAAAACAAATAATTCTCGTTTTAACTTGGTAAATTATTTATTATTTTTAAGAAATTTTGCTCAAAAACGAGATACGTCGAGTGAAACAAACAAAATTCCATTAATTTCATTAATTTTTGTGATTTTTAAGGGTGTTTTAACAAGATCTTGCAAAATAAATGAGTTTTTTGTTAAAAACTTAAGTAAATCAAGCGGGACAAGCTAAAATAATAACTCGTTTAAGAGACATTTTGGTTTCTTTTTGTTTCATAGATGTGATTACATTCGAAACAGATAAAAGTAATACCACTTTTGATTTAATTTGGTAATTTTTGATATTCTGTATTCACGTAAGTGTTGCCGCTAAGCAATATAACGAAGCCGAGGGTGACAGGTACCAGTGCACCCAAAACATTTCGCCCTCGATTTGGGTTGGGTGACGACACTTCTTTATGCGAAAAATATTCTCATACATAATTATTATTAGCCGTAGGATATTAGGTCCATGTATCGTATTTTTATTATTTCATTTTATAAAACGAATATTTGTTAAATATTTTTAAATAAATTTTAAAATTTGAGTCTTTACATTTTTGTTTCCACTGATCTGGAATTCTGTTTCTCATTTGAAAGTTTTACGTCACTATCTTCCTCTTACTCCGACAACATACAGTGACATGGAAAAACAAGGATAGACATATTGAGTAGGTACCGAAAACCCTCGATTTTCACAACAAAAGAAACAGGCACGAGCGTTCGGTTTGAAGGTGATTATGAAGATTTACAAGGGGTACGGTTTATGGCTTAGTGGCAACACCAGCGTGAATACTGTATATGTGCTAAACCCTCATTGTAATAGTATATTACATAACAAGCACGGAAAGTGACAAATGACGCACAAGTGGGGAGTCTTATAACTCGCGCCCCAGAGAAAATTTTCAAGTAAGGTAAGATACCAGGAACACGAAAAAAAAGTTTAAAAGATTCTATCTGTCAAAAAAATTTGACATTTATTTTTTGACATTTGACATTTCTTGTATATGTTTTTTTTTTTACAATTATTTAGTAAAGGTACAAAAATTTTGCTAATAAAAGCCACAAATAACATTACAATTAGAGTTACAATTTAGGATACGGCTTCTTTGTTTACTCTTCTAATAGCCTGTAGCAAAAAAACTTGGAAAATTATTTTTCCAACAGAAATAAATAGAGTCAAAGTGCAAAATTTAAACCCTCATAACTTCGAAATTTTTATAGATAAAATTTTGTAACATTTTTTCCATGTTCAGTTGGAGACAAAATACTTTGGTCGTCAATGTCACTTGAGTGGCATTAAATTGTAAAGCATGCTTTAGGACTGTTAATCTTAATTTTAGATACTGTCAATCATACTTGACAAGTTTTTGATAGGAAAATATAATAGCTGTCATTAATTTAAAATTATCATTCATTTTGACGTTAAAGCTTAAATTACATTGAAGTGTCAGAAAAGTGACGACCAAAGTGTCTCCAACTGTTCCTGGGACGTTACTTTATATGGCATCTTTCTCTGGGGCGCGAGTTCTGGCGCAGCCTGTATACGAGGCGTCAGACACTTTGCCGCTAGTTTTGTCAACTATTTATCCTTCAACACTGAAAAAAGGTCTTTATTGCAAAAATATTTTTTAGAATCAATAAAATTTTCAAATTCAGTTTACTGAACTGATTAAAATGGAAAAGGAAAATACGAAATTTGACACATCTGACATTATTGTCTTATTTAATTTTAAAGTCATAATCATAAACTTAATTTTAAAGTCAAAGGCAACTTTGATCTTTATTGAGATTCCAATAAATTGTTGTAATTCCAGGAGGCCGTATGTTGGTCGGCGACGTCGTATGGGGCAAAATCCACGGATTCCCCTGGTGGCCAGGCAAAGTGTTAACCATCACGAACTGCGGAGGCCAAGGGCCCCAAGCGCACGTCGCGTGGTACGGTTCCTCTACGTCGTCACTGATGCAGTGCGACCAGTTAAGTCCATATTTAGAAAATTTTAAGGTGAGTAGTATCAAAATATCGAATAAAATGAACTACAAATTATTATTATCATCACAGATACGTTATAATAAGAAAAAAAGGGGGCCATACAAAGAAGCCATCAAGCAGGCGACGCAAGAAGCGAAGGAAAACGCTGAAATAAAAATGCGTCAACCACTAGGAAATTCACCTTCGCACAATATCATTCAACAGGTGGTGCCACCTGCTTTAGCGTCGCCTAGGGAAATCGATGTTGTATCATAATGAAGCATTTTTCTCATTTGGTGGAACATACAGGAGTTGTAGCGTTTAATTCTTCCATTGACAATGAACAATACAAGATTTAAATGACTCACCCTGTATACTAAACTAATGACTCTTAAATGTGTTGATAGCTACTACTGCGCATTGATGTATTCTTTTTTATAAAGTACTTTATATTTATACAAAAATATTTGTATGCAGGCGTAACATCTTTTTTTCCTGATATTGTATCATCTCTTGTAAAGAATATTTTTTGTGATAACTTTGGATGATTGTTTTCATATTGAAGTGTTTTATTCAAGATTTTTATAGGGTTAAGTCATAGTTACTACTATCTGTTAAACAATAATCAATATATCTGTGATTTTATTCCTTTAGAAACATGTAAGTAGTAAAATTAAATTAATAAAGTCATTTGGTACTATACCCTATTTCTTCTACTTCAAATAAATAGAGTTGGCAACACCTCATTATTTATTGTTAGTATTAGATCACGATTGATTAGTTAGGTGATGACCATGCTAACAGTTTAGCGAAAACATTCCCTAGATATTTGAATTTTGTTCTAAAGTGTAAATATGCAATAATATTAAATTAATAATTAATTAACTTGTATCTTCATAAATTCAAACATTAGTTTGTTATACTGTTGTAGCGACATGACAGTTGACAGATAGTATTGTGGCGCGGGCTTTCTGAAATTTTGTACTCAATCAAGTTAGCATGTAAAAAGAAAAAATAATAATTTTTGAAAAGTCGTAGCAGTCAGTTTCTTCATTCCAAAGACAACAAAAAGCTCTTAAACTGCGATTAATTTAAAAAAATAATTTGTGTAAACGCGACTTTATACGCGAACTGTCATGTAAATGTCCCTTTACTGTCATTTGGCGGGCTTTTAGGTTAGGAAACTATTTTTCGCAATTTTGAATAAAATGTTTTGTGAGAAAGCCTATGCTCTGATCAAAGAGTTAGACCGAAACCGGGACTCTTTGCCCCCCTTTAACGTAAAAATGTCACATTACACCTTCACTCAATAATTATTTTTTTTCAGACCGATCTTCTCAACGAAATTAAAACTGAAGTTAAGCAACTGATTGTCCAGAACCAAGAAGATGCGTAAGTTAACAAATTTTGTCTTCGAAACACACATTTCAAGCGCTTTTATTTCAGTCAAACATCAGCAGAAGGCAGTCGGCTAGTTCGCACCTCTGCTTATGCACCAACAGTGAAAATACGGCACGCGGCTATCAAACGCAACATTAGATGCATTCTGGCTTATCATTACAACCGATTAAAGTGTCTTAGAAATATGCGGTGGCAATTTGGAAGTATCTTACCGCCTGACGTTAAAGCGAATTTGAGTCAAGCTGAAATCGAATGGTTTTCAAAATACTCCAGTAATTTAGTTCAATATATGAGATCAGTTGGTGACGAAGGGATTAATCTAGCTGTGGATTTAAAACCACCAAAATCCTTGTATATTGAGGTTAGGTGTTTAACCGACTATGGACAATTTGAGTTGAATGATGGTTCGGTGTTATTGTTGAAAGAAAACAGTCGACATTACTTACCCAGAAGCGAGTGCGAAGAATTAATTAGGCAGGGGGTCCTAGAACACGTTGTTTGACACCACGATTTAAATTTGGCGCACTTTTTTGAAATGTCAATTGTCAATCTCCAATTTTCAAGTCATAAAAATAAATTTAAAATTTCTTCACATATCTGTATATGATTATTCGCTATTAAATCGTTATAACCTAATTAGTATGATAAATGAGTTTTTGATTTTTTTGATAAACAGTTTTTTTTAACTTATTTTTTTATAGGTGGCGCTTCGGTACATTTGTCATTCAATTTGACAGAAAGAAGCGACCCTAACCTCACAAACGTTCCAAGCGGCTTGTCTCAATTCCGTTAGAATGTCTGCAGATTTTTACATTCGTTACTACGTGGGTCATAAGGGTAAATTCGGGCATGAATTTCTCGAGTTTGAGTTCCGACCCGATGGTAAATTGCGCTACGCCAATAATTCCAACTACAAGAACGACACAATGATCCGAAAAGAGGTCTATGTGCACCAGTGTGTGATGGAGGAGCTCAAGAGGATTATTGTCGATTCAGAAATAATGCAAGAAGATGATTCGTTGTGGCCCCCACCTGACAGGATCGGTCGTCAGGAGCTCGAGATTGTGATCAACGATGAACACATTTCGTTTACTACCTCCAAAACGGGGTCTTTGGTCGATGTGAGTCAGTCGAAGGATCCCGAAGGACTGCGCTGCTTTTACTATCTGGTGCAGGACTTGAAGTGTCTCGTGTTCTCTCTGATCGGAATGCATTTTAAGATTAAGCCAATATAAGGGTAATTTTGTAAAGGTGAAAAATAAATGATTTTGATAAAATTAATGGTTTTATTTGATTGGTTTTAAAGTTCGTAGTCGTCGGGGTGGTACAGTTCGGAGAGGAGGCGGTAGACGTAAGACGGTGCGTTGCCACCCCTAAAAAGAAAAAAAAATCATTAGGGGTTCTAGAAATTTTCAGAATACTACTTTGCATGTTGTTAATTACTTAAGACAAAATTGTATAAAGATGCTCCAAAATTTGTTATCTATGTTGAAAAATTGCTTTTAACCAATATTTAATGCAAGACTGAAGTTGGTTTAATTTTGAATTAAATCTTAATTCGCTTTATGTAAATTGCCTCTAAAATTGTAAGCATGTAAGAAATTGGTAACACTGGCTGATGCCGGGGTTCACTTAAATGTGTCCAAAACAATTTTCAGTGTCCAATTTATATTGTTTTATTTTATTTTTTACCTTTTTCTTACTTTTGTTATAATACTAAACGTCGTAATATTTTTTTAAATTTGCGTTTATAATACATTTATTAACATCTCTCAGTAGGAGTCGTTTATGGCTATCTATAAAAGCACACTGTACTTTAATGAATTTAGGGTTATTTATTTTTTGTATGCCGCTTCTGACTTGTCAGGTAACAAATTTTGCCTTGTTTCGCGAATTTCGGGCGGAGTGCAAACTAAATTCTGTTGGCTCATATTTTATTTATTATTATTGTGTTGTAACACTAATAACTAATAATTTGTAAATTTTATTTTTAATGACAAACGGTAGAAATGATTCAAAAAATCTGGTAGGCGCCGAGTGTTACCAACCGATACCAACTAAAAAATTCTATAGACAAAAATATATATTTTTTTAATTAAAATAAGAAAAAAGGGGGCGCAAATTAGAAAGAATAGCATAAAATACTCGTTTTATAATGGCATTGGCGCACTCATCCCATAGAAAACTCGTCTACGGATCGTTTTCTAACTTGGGGTTCGTACGCCAAATCAACCCTTATAAAACTTGTTCTTTAAAATACTATACAGAAATCTAGTTTAGATATTTAAATGAATATTAATTGAAAAGGTACCGGGTGATTGTAAATGATTGTCCTTTTTATATCCTCAAGTTGGCGTTAAAATCTTAGTTTGGCACCCTTGATTCTCAAATTAAAACGTCAAACTGTTATAAGCAATTGTTATTTACTTACGGCGGGAGCTAGCTTAGTCGTCACCAATAATCCAGAGTTGTCTATACTCGTTTCCATATTAATGTGCATCATTTTAAGTTGGCAACCATGCAAAAATTCAAACAATTCTTACCTTAATCTTACCTAAAAATTATTTTTTCAAATAAATGTGTAGTCCAGGTAGCAAAAAATAATTAAAATTAGGTAGAATTGGGGATTCTACCCAAAAGCTAACGGTAAATTTGAAGAAGCGAGGTTTCTTGTTGACGTAGAAAAAATTAAAGAATCGACGTACGAAAAACAGTAAACGAGATATTATAGGGATTGTAAAAAATCCCTAAAATTGTTGGGTTGGTTTGCAGGTACTGAGTAAAAGAAATAATCTGAGCGAAATCTGGTGCTTGGGTTTTTACACATTTATGAATTTGATTTTGTTTTTATTTTATATTTATTTCAGCCCTAATTAAATTCGAATTTAAAATTAAAGTCGTAGTTTAAAATTCGAGCGACCATTAGGGTGCGAAAATTTAATAGTCCGAGATTTTTAAGAAACTATAAAATTCCTGTTGTTTTTAATTTTAATATTAAATTAGAAATTTTACTAAATTCAGAAATTATTATGAAGCATTTGTCAAAATAATATTAAAATTGACAAGACAAGTGTATTCCATAAAACACGTCGTCAATCAAATCGTATTTTATAACTACATAAACATTTATTTTGTTAATTTTGACAATTTTCTTTAAAACAATTTTTAGATTTCTGCTCCAATATTAATGTTGGAAAAATTTTTGAAAACATTAATTTATTAAATAATTTAATCTAGCTAACATACGAAATTCCATGCGACATACGTCGCCTTAACATAGGGTAGCAACAAACAAATAAAAAATTTTGTCATTGTTAATGTGATTAGATTTGTTCTGAACGACATTAATGACACTTTTTGTGTGAACCGGTCTTTAAATTACATTAATGCATTTAGACTACGACAACTTACTTGATGCACATTAATATGAAAAAGAGTATAGATTTTCTTGTTACAAACCACTATAGTCACCCGGAACATTAGAACCAGGAATTGTTATTTTTTAAAAGTCGCACAAAAATCAAAGAAATTTTCTAATAGCAAATACTTACTGATGTGATATAAAAAGCGTGACCAGTTCTGGCGGGACGTAGTCAAAAATCGGATTATAAACATTTATTTTATTCAAAAGCGGTCCTGTTGAATAAGGAATAACATTAGCAGGTGATGCACAGATATTAAAGGTGTCTTTCTCGTGCGAGCAGACGTAAGTCGGAGTCAATTTATACATATGGGAGAGGACCATAACGGGGACTGAGTAGTGTTTAGCAGCCAAAGCAATGGCATGAACCCCACTCGCCGCCCGGAGCCCCCCATCGGCCATGACACTATGAGTGCCAATTATCACTTTGTTCACACGAGACATCATTGCGAAAACACCAGAATCGGGAATAACTGTCGTTTGGATGTTGCTGTTGGCAAGACTTGCTGCCATTTTATGGCCCTGGAAACAATACATACTTCAGATTCAGATTCATTTATTTTGGTGTTTTAAAAACATTAAGTTATACACAAGTCAAATAATATATAATATCACAAATAAAGTCGCATACAGTAAAATATAAAAATATTACCGAACAGTACAATAATACAGAGAAGACACAAAAAAAAAACAGTCAAGATTAATTATTCTTGACATACTCGTACAAACAAAATATTCATCAAAATTATAGAATGCGTGAGTCACCAGCATTTCTTTAACTTTTTTTTTAAATATATGTGGATCCAGACGCCTTACACCGTCTGACAGTACGTTAAAAAAACTGATGCAGTAGTATCGGCTGCCTGTTTGAGTTCTTTGTAGTCTAGCACATTTTGACAAAATTTGTCTTTATTTCTAGTATTATATGTATGTAAATCTCCATTTAACAAAAATTTTGTCATATTATTTTTAATGTAGAGTMAACAATGATAAATAAATAATGAGGGGACAGTTAAAATGTGGAGTTGTTTAAAGACTAGCCTACAGTTTGCTTACTTACACAGAACGACAAAAAAAAGTCATGTCGTGACAACTTGACAAATTTTATATCATTTTGTTCATCTCACAGAGACAAATCAAATGCACTAAAAAGAAATTCACAAAGTCCACTCACTTTGAACTAATAATTTTTTTTCTAATTTAAATGAATTTAAAATATTTTAACTTTAAAAAATCATTACTCAATAACTATTAGGCTGATTTCCTTCAAATAAAGTCCATTCTTGAGGGATGGCCTTGCCCTTTAGGATGATATGCAATTTGAAATTGAATATTGGCAAAATTTTCTTCGAACAGTGTTCGAAGAAGTTCGAAGTAAATCGAAATAAACTAAGAAAAACCCTACAAGTAATTTTTTTTCATCATTACCATCGTGTAGAGCATCTCTTTATTAGTTGTAATCCAAATTTTCAAAAGAATATACCGAGTAGTTTTCAAGAAGGTGCAATTGAACAGCAAACCTTAACTTCAAAAAATCATATCTTAAAAACTACTCGGTATATTATTTTAAAAATTTGGATTCTTACTAATAAAAAGATGCTCTACACGATGGTGACAAAGAAAAAAAAATTACTCGAAGGGTTTATCTTAGATTACTTCGAACTTCTTCGAACACTGTTCGAAGAAAAGTTTGCCAATATTCAATTTCAAGTTGCATATCATTCTAAAGGGCAAGTCCATCCCTTTAGAATGGCATTTATTTGAAGGAAATAGGCCTAATAGTTATTGAGTAATGATTTTTTAAAGTTAAAGTATTTTAAATTCATTTAAATTAGAAAAAAATTATTTTGTTCAAAGTGAGTGGAATTTTTGAAATTTTTTTAGTGCATTTGATTTGTCTCACTGAGACGAACAACATGATATAAAATTTGTCAAGTTGTCACGACATGACTTTTTTTTGTTGCCCTGTGTTATTTGTTATTTATGTATCAAAAGAATAAACAACTATTTTAATCCCTAGAATGTAGGGGGGAAGGACACAAAATGATTATTATTGACTCACCCTGTATAAGGGTGCAGCCTCAACGACGATAACTTGAAATTTCCGCTGTTTGGCCGCATGTTTGAGGAATTTCTCCACAGTATTTGAAATTCCAACCGTAAGAATAATTTCATTCGTGTGGATGTGTTCCAAAGCTTGAGCTGCGATATTTTCCGTACTTGTCTCCAACTCGACTTTATATTCAGTCAAATGGTCTAAAAGCCGATTTCGCAAGTTGCCGTGAGATTCTGAATAGTCAAGTTCATCACTTTGGTCTCCTGTTACAATCTGATGTAATGATTGGCCTTCTACTTTTTTCTCTGAACCCAAATCAAATTCCTCTCGGATTACTTTCAAAATGTGGCGCATTATGTTAGTAGCGGTCGCTTCTAGAGGAAGAGACTGGGAGACTTGTCTGATTTTGTCTTTGATTTGTTGCATCAACTCTCTAAAATTGATATAATTTTAAATGGAAGTGATTCGGTTTTGGTAAACTGACTGTGCATTGTTCCAGTGCCCCTCCGAGATGAGTTTTTCTAAAAGTTGCTCGGTTCTGATGGCGATTTCGTAAGAATTGAACACTTTCCTGAAATTGCAATGTTGTAAATAAAGTTATGTGAAAGTTGAATAGTACGAACCCGTGACGAATATCACTTATAAGTTTAATAACGTCGGTTAAATTTTCGTGTTCGGGCATTTTTAACGCTGTTTTTAAAGATTTGAGTTTGTTGCTTTTTTTTAGGTTAATTTGACATATGGCAAGTGTCAACTTGTGGTGTAGCCAACCTTCAAAACCTTAAATACAGCCAAATTCAAAAAAAAGTGTTTGTCACATTTTGGCGTAAAATTAATAATTCGTGTGTAAAGCGTACTTAAACTTACAAAAGAAAATGACTTGGCATCAAGTTTGGTAATTTGTCATCAAATCAATTTTGTTCCTAAAATGTAAATTATTTATTATTTATTAATTTTTGAAATCACATTGACAACCACTTTTTTTAATTTGACTGTATATTTAAATTCATATCTAAAAAAAATATTTATACAGGTTGCGCCAGAACTCGCGCCCCAGAGAAAATTTTCAAGTAAGGTAAGATACCAGGAACATGAAAAAAATGTTTATTTTGACATTTGACATTTTTTTTATATCTATTTAATGATACTGATGATTTAAACTTCGGAATTTTTAGAGATAGATTTTTTTTTAATTTTTCTTGTTGTCTAGGGCACCGCCCGATGACACAGTGTCACGGAAGTGCGCGATTTTTTGAACCGCCTGTACATTGATAAAAAAATATAAACTTATTTTTGTTAAAACTTGCAATATTTTAATTTATAATTTTATTCATTTTTTCTTTGATTAGTATATCAGAAATTTTCTCGATAACTATTTATCGCAGAACACTGATCTTTTTGTATATGATAAAAAATTAAATTTTCTTTCCAATGGTACCAAACATAAGCGGTTATCACCAAGAAGTCCGGAGTTATTATAAATAGACCGCTCCGGGTGTCAAAAATCGACCAAAATCTCGACAAAAATAAAAAAAAAATTAACTTTAAAACGATCCATATAACGTTTTTTAAATTTCTAGTGATGTTAAAAACTCAAAAAAGTGCACAAAACGTTATTGGGTCAAGTTTAAAAACTCAAGAATTTTTTGAGTTTAAGAACGCTTGACATCTGGTTTGTTAGACGTAAAATTATCCGCTGAACACGATGCAACAGGTTAAAATACTCTGCGATGCATAGTTTTTGCGATATTGAGGATGTCAGCCGTTTTGTTATAAAGGCGCTTGCGTTACTGAAGGTGCAATTATTTTTAAATTTATAATAAAAAGTACAACGTAAAGGGCACAGAAAATGTTGAAGATGGAATTGGTTGATATAAGAATTATTTCTGTGACGTTACCTTCAAAAGAGGCTTTTTAGAAAAGCAGAACTATTACGAAAAAATGTTTTGAGAATCCTGCTACTTTTGAGGAAATTAACACGACAACGAGTCAGTCTTGGCCCAGCTCTCGTACGAGTTCATTGAATAATAATAATAATTGTTCGAATAAATTAATGTAAAATTGTGATTTATCTCAAGAGGAGTTGTTTACAAAAATGAGTTTCCGAAAGCAAGGATTTGGACCCTAACACAACAGGAAAAATAGCTATAATTAGATTTTGTGAATGTATGCAGACAGAAAAACTAACCATGTTAAAAATCTTCATGAATTTAATAATTTTGGTTGTACAAAAACTCCTAAAAACGAACGCCATCGAATAAATTTTATTACATTCCTCCAATAACTTTCCGGAGAATCAAATTCGGAAAACGATTGGTGATCTGAAAGTTTTGAATCAAATTCTGAAAATGAGTAAAAATTTATACATATTACTCATGAAATAATTTTTTCCCGTTTCGGTGCTCGTAAACCTTAACATGAACGGAATAGTAAACTGTTTATCCTTTTAATTTTAATTTTCTTTTCTTTATTTTATATCATTTTATTTTATTTCATAATAATTTTCAAAACTTTAATCTGATTAATAAACTGTTATTTTTAATTCGAATATTTGGATTCTGACTGCTTAAATCCCTCATCTTCCCAAAAGGGTTGGCTCCACAAAATAACACTGAAGAATCTACCTCAAATAAATTTATTCTTCTTGTGGCGCAACCCGAACGGACTGTAAAAGAATTCAACTTTGATCAAAGAGTTAATCACCAGCCACAGGTAGATCACAGATGCAGTTTCGAAGTTTTCGTCGGAAAACTCATTTCTTGAGAATTTCATTGGGTAGACACATATCAAAAGTCCTCGAAGGTGGGTGGCGAGCTCGAGAAGGGGGAGGAGGCTAAAGGTGTCTTTTTTTGTTTTTTTGCTTATATCTCGGAAACTATTACTCGTAACTGTTTTTGCCTGCTTCTCAAAATTAAAGCCTATAAAATTTCCTACAAAAATGGTCTTTTGCATTTTTGTTGTAGGACTAACTGTAAGCGAGTTATAGGGCTGACAAAAAACATCATGTAAAAAATGTGCTTTATCCACATTTAAAATAGAATTAATCTTGTGATTTGAAAAAACTGAAATCAAATTGAATTTATTGGGTGCAACACTTCATTAGAGAGTCTATAAAGTCTTCCGAATCATCCTTATATGCTGAACTAGCATTTGCCTGCGACTTTGTCCACGTGTATTTCTGATATAAAATGGGAAAAAGCCCGTTCACAAAACCATTCCATAGGTTTAGGTACTCTATAAAGCTAGATAATTATGTTATGTATAGGATTCAGTTATATTAGTCTCGTTCTTCGCATGGGCTTTTATGGATAAATATTAAATGTTGATTTTCATAAAGTGTTGTCTCAGTGCACTTCTGCAGTCTGAAAATTTGAAATTTTAAACTCTATTTTATTTCATTAAAATTTGAAAAGTGCACTTCTACACTCACTAAGGATCATATTTTCTAAATTGAATGTTTTTATATCCCTTTAAATGTGTACTCCGTTTTATTTCCTTAAAAAGTAATTTTTGAAAAATCTGATTTTAGTGCCCCTTTACACCTCTAAAGAATTTTATGTTTATACCTTTGTTTAAACATTTACACCCCATTTAACCCCCTTACAGATTGATTTTCTCTTTAATCCAAAATTTTTATTTATATCTCCGTTTAAATGTTTACACCCGAGTCACCTTTCAGGCAGAACAGCTTAGTTGGGGAACGCTCTACATATATAAATACTTACCATATACTAATGAAATGTGTTTCAAAGGATTTTTAATGCAATTTTATGTAGACTCCAAACTTTTGAAGCTTACGGTTAGTCCTACGACAAAAATGAATAGGACCATTTTTGTAGGAAATTTTGATGCAGAAATAGACTTCTACAGAAAATTCTGCATAAACTACATAAACGATGAGTTTGTATTTATAGACCCTCGTGACTCCCCCTTCCTTTAATGGACCCAGTAAATTCAATTTACTGTCAGTTTTTTTTTTAATTACAAGACTAATTCTGTTTTAAATGCAGATAAAGAACATTTTTTTAAATGATGTTTTTTGTCTGCTCTATAACTCGCTTACGGTTAGCCCTACAACAAAAATGCAAAGGACCATTTTTGTAAGCTTTAATTTTGATAAGAACATAAAAACCTATAGTTGTGATAATTTCCGAGATATAAGCAAAAAACCAAAAAAAGACAAGTTTAACCCCCTCCCCCTCCTCAAGCTCGCCCCCCACCATCGGGCACTTTTGATATATGGCTACCCAAGTGTAAAGAAAGATTTTTAAAAAATTCCAACTCTCTAGGATTTTTTTCCACCGATTTGTCTAATTTGACTGGGCTACAAGTTCAATCCTTCCTTTCTTCACTTCCTAGAGTATAGATTCCATTATTTGGCCATTACCGGATTGATTAAGATTAATATTTGTTAAGTCGACGACAGTCATTTGTAAAAAAAAATTAAAAAAATCAAGCGATACAAACATTTTTGAAAATAACTATTAATTTTTAAAACTTAAACATCTTGTAAAATCTTATCAGAAAATTATACAGGGTGTTCCATTTTTATTGTTACAAATTTAACCAGGTGATAGAATATTCAATTTTAAGGTAAAAGTTTCCTATAAACATACAGGGTTATTCATAAATATGAAGCAATATTTGAACCTCAAAAATGACCTATAAAATGATGTTAATTTAAATAATAACTCGTGTCCTATCTCTACTGATAAGAATTTTACAGCCCTCGGAATGTGAATATGGAAATTTGATTTTTGTGTAATAACTTTGGAACTATTTGACCAAATATTATAAAATTTGGAACATTTTCTTGTGACAACATACCCTTTGAACTGGTAATCACGAAAACCGGATACATCCACTCAATTTCCGGTTACAGCAGTTGCAGGTCACATTTTCTGTGTTTTTCCATTTTTTTGCTCTCTTAACACCATTTTTTTATTGCCCAAATCGATAGACTAATCAATTTCGATTAAAAAACGCATAACCTTTAATACTCCTGAAATGGACCGTTTCAAAGATATTTTAATTTAAACTGAGGACTGCACAACGCTGAAATCAAAAAATAGGGATTTTGAATAAGTGGTATCCACGGAAACCAATGACCATGGTCACATAAATCCCTGCCAGGCATCTGTTAACTTTGACGATAAATTTTTGTGAATTTTTCATGAATGAAATGCTACGAGATCCATTTGGATTTATTCTAAGTTATGTTTGGAATCTGAGGTAAACTCTTTTATTAAATATTTTCGATTAATTGTCTAATAATCGTCCAATGTCAAAGTTGACAGATGCCTGACAGCGATTAGTGAAACCATGGTCATTTGTTACCGTAGATATCATCCATTCAAAATCCCTACTTTTTGGTTTCAGCGTTGTGCAGTCCTCAGTTTAAATTAAAATATCTTTGAAACGGTCCATTTTAGGGGTATTAAAGGTTATGCGTTTTTTAATCAAAATTGATTACTCTATCGATTTGGCCAATAAAAAAATTGGTGTTAAGAGAGCAAAAAAATGGAAAAACACAGAAAATGTGACCTGCAACTGCTGGAACCGGAAATTGACTGGATGTATCCGGTTTTCGTGATTACCAGTTTAAAGGGTATGTTGTCACAGGGAAATGTTCCAAATTTTATAATATTTGGTCAAATAGTTTCAAAGTTACTACAAAAAAATGTGATTTCCATACCCACATTCCGAAGGCTGTAAAATTCTTATCAGTAGAGATAGGACACGAGTTATTATTTAAATTAACATCATTTTATGGGTCATTTTTGAGGTTCAAATATTGCTTCATATTTATGAATAGCATAGCAGCTCGTATGTTGGTTAGATGTCAAAAAAAAATTATAAAAATTAAAATATGGATCTAAGCAAATTATTATTCTATGAGACGTCACAAAACATTTCTTATTTGTCATTGTGACATGTTATCTTCTGCAGACACACGTTTCAAATTTCTGCACTTGCTTGATAGATAGACTTTTTGATCGCACTGAAAAAAAAATTCGAAAAATCGGAGACACCAATGCTCAATGGTATGTGATCCTTACGCAAAAACATTTTTAAATGCTTAAGGTTTAGTAAAAAGCACAGATCAGAGAGAAAAAGATCGGAAACGGCCATAAGCTTCCTATGTAAAAAAACTACCCCTAATTCAAATCTAATGAACACCTGACTCACCAGAGGCGCAGTAATCAGTTGAATCAATAAAAACGCGCCAAATTCAAAAACACAGAGGAGAATGTTGTCTTGCTTGTTACTAAATTGTATTTCTTTATTATAATGAATTTATTAGTGAGAAATACACATTTTAGTCCAAACAAACTTATTTAATATTAATGAATAATTTTTTTTTCAAACTTTAATTCTATTTTCGAATCTGCTAGCCCAAAGAACAAATTCGTCGAATCTTCATTACATAAATTGACAATAAGAATAATGTGTTCTATGTTTTTAATCATCTCAATTAAAACTTATAATTTTAAATTATAAGTGGGAAATTAGTATCAGAATTAATATTATCAATTTCAATGGCCTTCTCAACATTTGTTTCCTCTCCTGGTTCTGAAATCAATAAGTATGGAAAGTACTCTTTGGCAGTATGTGAAAAATCTTACACATTTTTTATATAACTTATGTTTGGTATAGATCCGCGTATTAATACAAATCTTAGCCATTTTCTTTCCAACTGCTCTTGAGCAAAATTATCACTACAAACCCCAAAATTTTGTTTGGTATAATTTACTTCTAGTAAATCTTTCCGATCTACAGCTTCTAGCCATTTCCGTGCTCTAAAATTTCGAATATCTGTAAATGATGCTCACAATACTTACAATTTCTATTTACAATGACGAATCTGTGGGAAGTATAAAAAAGCGATATCGCTATTATTCAATTTATTATTATAACAGGATTTAACAATGCAGTAATTGCCGTGACTGATTTTTTACTAACCTCGAAAATCGTCCGGTAACTAGCGTCATCTACCTGATAACTTAAAGACTATTGATATTTCAAATTTGACAATTTTTGTCAAATTTTCAATCATTCTTCTAAAAAGTTCAAAAATCGGCAAGAAATGTTTTGTTTGTGGAGAAAAAGATACTTTATTTGAAATACTTAGCGATACAGCAGCTCGTGCTGAATGGGTAAAGAATACTTCGGAACTTTGTGGTAATTCTATAAGCAAAAATTAATAAAAACACTTACCTAAGTTCCTACTGCTTATTTATAATAGACGGAATGCTCTCGAATATACATTCATATTCGAGTTTCTTTCTTATTATGCTGCTATAAACCCTCTCTTTTATCGGACTTAGTTTTCCAAAAAAAAATTAGAATTAGAATGGAAATAGCTACTTGTTCTAGAGGATTGCCAGCACCAAAAGACTGTTACTTTACCTCAACACGAATTTGGCCGACCAAGTTGGTCGTTTCAGTCTTCGACAAACGTTTCAGTAACAAATTAATTTAAAAAGAAGAAATTTTGAATGAGGTACAGGTAATTTCTAATTTAGGACTGTCAAAATATCAATTAAAAAGTTTTCAGTTAACCAAGTAGATGGCAGTACTTACCGGACGATTTCGAAGATATTTTTGAGGTTAAGAGAATTGACTTTTGGCTCGTTATGTTACGGCCGTATAGAGCGCAGCGGAAGACAGACGAAGTAGGCCATGTAGGTCACTAACTTAGGGTCGCCAAGTTTCCAATCTTTCTCTCTCTGATCCCTGGTAAAAAGTACGAAATAAAGTTTAATTTTTTTGTCGGGTCATTTATGAAAATAGTTATTTATTCGACGAGTTTGAGTGTAAATCGGACGCTTTATTTACCGATTTACAGAGGAACGAATTGAATACAACATTTTATTCTTTAAATTAGACTCAAAAAGGCTTACAATTGCTTTAAATCTGTTAACATTAATCTGACGTTTCGAATTGAGAAATGCCAAACAGTTGTCAAAACTTCCTTACATGGGAGAAAAACCGTAAATTTTGATAGTGTCAAAGAATAAAATTCTTTTTTAGCTTTACGAATCAATTGGAGGATATTATGCAGGTATCTTTTTATAATTATTGTAAAATGTAATAAATCAATTTGTTGTGATATTACTGCTGTTGTTTCATCATTAAATTTATATTACCTAATGTAGTTACATTAAGTATCATTAATCAATATTTAATAATAGAATTCATATCCTCGTTATATCCGACATTAAGTCTGTAAGCCTGGAATAAAGGTAATTTAGCCAAATATGTGTCTTATGTTGTACTCTCCTCGTCAAAAGTCACAACAATTTTCTTAACTTCATTAAATTTATTATGCAACAAAATCAAGTATAACTGATTGAGTTTTCAAAAGAATTAAGAATATTTTCTCATTTTGTTGTTTGCAATCATCAACTAGATACGGTTTTAATTGACGCAAACAAGATTATTAGTTGTTACTCTACATCATATAAATGCTATTTGAAGTATAAAATGATGCTGTTAGGTCAGGTCAAGTCACTGAATCTCCTCCCCACCACCTGTGGATACTGATAAGAAAAACTTTATTAATGTTCAGTGTGTAGTATTTTTTTAACAAAGAGTGTACTTTCATTATAGCAGAAGAATACATCAATAAATAAATTGCTTATAAACTAATTAGGTTAGGTAATTACAGAAAGTCGTCTGACTAAAACATTTCCGTTACATCGAAGACATAAAAATGGATCAAGCAACGCTTCGAAATTTTCCTTTCTATTACATAAAAGGACTTTTCATAGATTTCGGCTATCACATAATTACGAAATTTTTTTTCTTTGTGTACTTTACTCTGTATTCTGGCAGTTTCTTACTCGATATTTATTATCTATTGCACCATTTTAGCATAGAATCACTGGTGAGGTACGGATGCATGATAACCCTAATTAGTTATGTATGGATTATTTTTAAAATCACTATGTAATAGTAATGAGTTCAATTGTTGTAGATAATAACCGCAATGTTTTTTACCTTTATTTACGAAAAACATATCACAAATTTAGTATCAGAAGCCGAGACTTTATTTTGGACACCTGAAATTTGTAGTTCCAAATTCCAAAAATCCATGCAGAAATTTATATTTCAAGGAGATGTTCTTAATTATTTTACCATCCTTTGGTTTTGTATAATGGGAGTTATTTTCTTCCCGGTTTGGGGAGATCAAAGTGAATGGTTTTTAAACGTTTGGGCTTATAAAGAATATTTTGGTTCTTGGTGGTACATTCCGTACAATATGTTTTATTACAGTCAACCAATAGCAGCCTTTGCGTCCGTTCGTCTGCCATTTATGATGTTGTATTTTAGTTTACAAATAAATCTACAAATATTGCTACTCAATCAGAAAATATTGGCAATTCCTAAAGGACATGAAGATTTGGATCCTGCAATGGCTCCTGACAATTTATCTTATCAAGAAGATATTTTTAAAAGGTTGTCTTTGTGCATTTCTCATGATGTGAATATGAAAAGGTGAAGATAATGTCTAAAAAACAATAATAACTAACTTGTACAAATCTATGAAAACCTAAAAAAATACACAAACAAAAAAATTTCATAAACTTTCATTGTTATGAAAAGATCACATTTGATAGCCCATTATTTTTCATCAATTATTTGTTGTACATACAGGTGCGCCAGAACTCTCGCCCCAAAGAAAAATTCCATATAAGGTAAGATACCAGGAACATGGAAAAAATGTTAAAAAAAATTGTCTGTAAAAATTTCGAAGTTATGAGGGTTTAAAGTTTGCACATTGACTCTATTTATTTCTGTTGGAAAAATGATTTTCCAGGTTTTTTTGCTATATGCTATTAAAACAGGAAACAAGGAAGCTGTATCCTAAATTGTAACTCTGTTCATTGTTATTTGTGGCTTCTATTGGCAAAATTTTTGTCCCTTTACTAAATAATTGTAAAAAAACATATACAAGACCATCAGTATCATTAAATAGATATAAAAAAATGTCAAATGTCTAATTTTTTTAACAGATAGAATTTTTTAAACATTTTTTTCATGTTCCTGGTACCTTACCTTACTTGAAAATTTTCTCTGGGGCGTGAGTTTTGGCGCATCCTGTATATACAGGCTGTTCGGTCCAAGTCGCCGGCCAATAACACCTAAACTTACATTTTTTTTTCAAAAACTAAATTTTCAAATAATACTATTCATTCCTGGCTTTCTTAGTAAATGCATCAAATTTTTTTGGCTACCAAATTTAGTTTTTCAAATGGAACACCTATGTTTTTTTGCTCGAAACAATAATAATTGGCATGAAAAATACGGTAAACCACTATTTATTACATTTTACTTTACAAAATGCACTCAGAAAACAATTTAAATTTTAGAATTTTATTAACAAAATTTTGCAACGTAGGCGGATTTTACTTGTCAAGGTATTAATGCAAAAAGCAATATGCTTGGATACCGTTTAATTGTTATTTTGACAAAGCCTAATTAGTCAATAAATCTTGTTGAGATCTTTAATAATGGATGATATTAATTACGACGAATTGGTAGATCAGCTTGAAGTGTTTTTTAAGTGCAATAAAAATAGAACGGAAGCTGAAAGACAGTTTAGAGAAAAATATTCAAATAGAGTTCACCCAAATCGTTGGAAAACTAGTCAAATTCAAAAACAACTGAGACGAACAAGGTTCGCTTCTCAAAACTAAAAAACCTACGGTTCTTAGTGAAGAACAAGAAAATGGAAATCTGAATGTTCTGTTATCAGTCGAAGAAAATCCAAGAGTTTCCATAAGAGAACTCGCTCATCAAATGACAAATTAGATTTGTCTAATCAACAATTAAACTGCATCCAAGCATTTTTTTATTCACACCTTTCTTTTAAAATTAAAAGTCAGGCTACGCGACCAATTTCCTTCTAAAATTCTAAAATTTAAGATGTTTTCTGATTGCATTGTGTTACACAAAATGTAATAAATAGTGGTTTACCGTATCTTTCATGTCAATTATTATTGTTTCGAGGAAAAAAACATAGGCGTTCCATTTGAAAAACTAAATTTGGTGGCATTTCCGGCAACACCGGATGTGCTAAAATAATTTGATACATTTACTAAAAAAGATAAGAATAAATATTATTACTTAAATATTTACTTTTGGAAAAAAAGAGGTAAGTTTAGGTGTTATCAGCCGGGACGACTTGGACCGAACACCCTGTATTTTTCACACATAGTTTTATTTATGCTATATAATAATCATCGTTAGGTAGAAAGAAAAAATGGTAATGGTCTGACGAGACGTAAATGCTAGATTATTATTAATTCTATTTTCTTCTTGAAACAGGTGGACCAAAGTATTTGTTAAATATGTATTTCAAGCAATGCCAGTGTTCGTCTTCTTAGGAGTACTGAGTTCTATTTTCGTCTCATTTTTCGTCCTCTATGTAAGTTATATCAACTCAATTTTAAAGTCACAAGACTGAAAGCATTTTAATGTGCTGTTGTAGAGCTTTGAAGACTCAAGCAACATTCTCAAGATACGTCTAGCTGTGGTCGTCGGTTGTAACATTCTTATTGTTTACACCTTTCTAAAAGCGTCACAAAGACTAAGCGATGAAGTAAATAATCATAACACAAAATAAACATACTCAAACAATAACTTCATTAACTTTTCAGACCAGTCAAATGTTTGAGACATTAGCTGCTTCTCCTTGGTATTTATACAATAAAAGTAACAGAGGAGTTTTGTTAACTTTTATGACGAATACATTGGAACCACTAACAATCAGTTTCGCAGGGATTACTCTGGATTATAAGTTTGGTCTAACCGTAAGTTTTCAAATAATTCATTTATATGTGCTACCTTTTTTGCTTATTATTTTTTTTTTTAGATAATAAGAACAAGTTATTCTTATGCTTTATTCCTCTACAATATACGCAAACAGGAAATAACGTAAACAACGAATAAACAATCACCACTTGCTCATTTAGGTTGGAAAGTCGAAATTTTATCCAAAGTGGAATTTTGGCTGTCATTAACATCTATGAAAGTTTGATTGTGAACGAACCATCGTATTGAAAGTTATTAATCTGACATTTGACACCTCGCCGAACGTATTAAAAATTGTGATCCGTTCACAACAGATTCATAGTCACTGCCAACCTATTCACGAAGATCCCTAAATCCTAGGGAGTAATTTCTGGGTCTGCCTATTTTGCTGACCAAATAATTGAACAGGTTGTAATTTTTAATATAGAGAATAAAACTCAGACATTCTACGTAATCTTATTAAACTTTGGTAGCCGCATTTGCTGCCACTAAAGTTCAACCCCTCACCCTTTCGAAAAGGGTAGTTTACTCTTACAAAATTTTAGTTTTTCAACAATTTTAAGCGCTAAATATTTTTTTTAATTGACAATATTTTACACATAGCTTAAGGACTGTTGGCCGCACTTGCTGCCACCACCACTGAACTTCTCACCCTCTCGGGAAGGGTAGTTTACTCTTACAAAATTGTAGTTTTTCAACGATTTTAAGCGCTAAATATTTTTTTTAATT
>NW_025401050.1:573006-575468 GCF_015345945.1 Tribolium madens | reverse complement strand
AAATTTTAGTTTTTCAACGATTTTTAGTATTCCAGAATTTGCGCCTTAAAAAATTGACAACCAAAAAGGAGTCTTCAAATAAACAAAAGGGAATTTTCAAGAATCTTAAATAACTAAGTTGTTTTTTTTTAAATCAACAGTTAACCAATCTAATATTTCTTACTATACTATACTATGAAAATACAATTTTTTGTATGTTTCTTATATKCTTCTTATCGACGACATCCATTTATTTTCTGTAGGGAGTGAATTTTGGATCACGCTGCGTTTCGCTATTAGAAGTAACTAACRTACATAAGTTTTTTTGGTTCGCCGTTTACTAATACAAATAAATAAACAAATAAATAAAAATAAAATTTTTGTTATTAAAATTTGTAATTAAAATAAATACAAAAAGTAAAATAAGTTTACATACATAAATCTATAGCAGTTTCCAAAAAAGCTCCTAGGCTTTGATAATTCTGCGGGGTGTCAAATACAATGTCTTTAATCGAAATATCTGATTCAGTGATCATTGCTAACTTTTTTTTATTATAAGCTTTTCGCTTAGGTGGATGCACATCTAAACATTCCATATGTTTTTTTATCGAGTGCATAGTATTTTTTCGGTACGAGTAAGTATCATTTAAAATAAAATTCAAAAATTTGCAGTCTTTTCGTACAAGAGTTTTAAAAAAGGCACAACAGTAAATGCCACAATCGTAGCTGTTCGTTTGACGAGGTGTATCCTTTGGTGCAAACACTTTCCAATCTTGCACATTGAAATTYGTGTTTCTCATAACACTGTAGCCATGATATAACTTAAAAAAWTTTTGTAATAAAGAAATTGGAACTTGACCTCTTAAACTATCTAAATACAAAATGACTTTTTGYTTTTGGAAAATGAGGAAAATGGTAAAATGTTCATATAAAATAACAGGAATTGCAACAACGTCAAAATCGGGAATTCCATAGGACAAAAATATTGCCATTCCATCTTGGAACGTGCACAGTTCGTTACATAGGTAAGTGTCTACCGGAAACACTGTAACAGTTTGTAGCTGTTGTTTATATTCAAAACATAGTATTGGCAAATAGACTTCCAAAATACTATCAATAAGATAATAATCTCTCACATTTTCCGCTGATTTCGGCACTAATGAATTTAGATGGTTTGGATAAATTGTTCTCCCAAAAATATTAAATGCTTTGTTTTTCTTAAAATTTTCCGAATATGTATTGTATATATCAGATTCTAGATCAGAATCATTTTTTGAATAAGAATCCTCATTACCAGGTGGTGAAACCTGTTTGATTTGGTTTGATGTGGTTTGACAATTTTCAAGACCATCCAAAGAATATTGTGAAAAACTAGAGGTTGGTTGTTGAGTTACATTCTTTTTTGGCGTAGAAGTAGCAAAGGAGACGAAAAACCTTTTCTTAACCACTTGTTTTTTCCCAACAACAGTTGGTATCATTACCGTAACATTAAAATTTCCATTTTTTTCGACTTTGGAATCTTCAGCTGACTCAACAACTGTAATTTTTTGTGGTTTTTTCCTTCCGCTACGGTAACCTCGTTTTCGATTTATTAACTTTGATAATTGAACATTTTTATGTTTTTGGTCGTCTATGCCTATAGATAATTTTGCTGCTGTAATGTGATGACATTTTTGACGAGCAGGACATGTGCAACTTTCTACGGGATATAATTTTACCATTTCTTTTTTCTTTTCACCAGAAATGATAAAAACTTGATCCTCTGCAAAAAGCTTTACACGCCCTTGCAACATCAACATTTTTGCCAATGCATAATTGGTAAATGGCATTTCCTCATCTGATAAAGGTTTAGTCATGGTAAAATCTTTATTCAAAAAAATATAGGGAAGTTTATCTAAAGGTAAATGACTTGTCGGATATACAACTTCCTGCGGATCTTGTTTCATGTTAAAATTTGACATTTTTAGTGAATAATTGCCAATGTTACRAAAACCTCTTAWAATTTCTTTTTGGTAAAACAAATCCAATTGATACAGTACAAGTGCCAATACTTGTAATTTTACTTCTTTTTTGTCCACAAGTCTTTTCAAAACAGCGTTAAAACTTTCGGCCGAATTGATAGTTATTCCGCTACCAGGTTGGTACGTCATATTATCAATTAATCGATATTTAGAACTACGTTTGATACATAAAAGAAGATTTTTTTCCACATATTTTAAGAAATTACGAGACCAATGAAATTTCATATCTTCATACTTGACCATCAATTCTTTTTCAGAATTAGAATCTAACAAATCCCATATTTGGTTAGTTAAAACCTTTTCGTCGTCTTCGGAACCTCCACTCTTTCTAATCCAAAAGGTAACGTCTCTTTGAATATGATTCCAACAAAAAAAATAAGCACAGTTTGGAAGTATTTCTTCGATTGCAGACACAATGGCAGCTTCCCTATCTGTCACCATAGTATGTTTTGAAATATTGGG
>NW_025401050.1:555475-572906 GCF_015345945.1 Tribolium madens | reverse complement strand
CAATTAAAAAAAATATTTAGCGCTTAAAATTGTTGAAAAACTAAAATTTTGTAAGAGTAAACTACCCTTTTCGAAAGGGTGAGGGGTTGAATTTTAGTGGCAGCAAATGCGGCTACAAAAGTTTAATTAGTTTACGTAAAATGTTTGAATTTTACTTTTTATATAAATAATTACAACCTATTTAATTTTTTGGTCAGCAAATTAGAAATCCCCGTAATTTCTTGTTGATACTATCATAATACTTGTACATACCAATCGTATTTATATTTTTTTATTTATAATATTTTTCACATTTAAAATAATAATATGTAGGTATATTTTAGGTATGTACTAAATTGTTCAATTATGTACTTACATAATTTATTTGGAAAAAAGCACTTTGTTATTGTAATAACACAAATGTAAAGGTATGTAGAAAATCGATATACAAACACGAATGCCAATAACTAGATTCTTTAATTTATGGTATATATGGTACAAGTGTGTTATATCACAGATTATACAGATATGACAGCTACGGCAAAATCGCGAAATGGATGTTACCCCCACTTGGCCGCCTGGCCCTCTCAACGCAAGGATGGTAGACATAAATGATTGCTCAGGCTCACGAATCTGTCAGCCGGCGTCACGTGGTCCATAGACATGCTGTGACGTCACAACTGGCCTTTAATCGCGTCAAATGCATGGGAGTTAATAGGAGCAAATATCAAATAATGCAAATAAAAGTGAATTATGACTTTAATTTGTTAAAATCTGTTTTAGATCAGAATAGGCTATGGAAATTTGGCGACTGTAGCTGTATGACAATAAAATAGCTTACTCTAGCCTAAAACAAAAATGAATGCATTATAACAATTTGTTTCTTAGATCACGTTGATAATCATTGTTTGAAATGGAGCAAATTGACCTACGAATCGAGTTGAACTTATCAGCTCGTCTGCACCTGTTGGCCCGTTCCTTTCTCATCGTTGATGAGACCATATTGTTGCCGATAGAAAAAGATAAAAAATGAGATTGTCATCCATTTGTTTTGGTTTTATTTGGCTGCTGTTACAACCATATACAGCATACCATCTACCAGGCATATAGTGACGATATATGCAGCACCTATTTAAATTTATTGGAATTACTTTAAATATACTAAAATTTGCATTATTTCGTACTACAATTTTCTTTTGTACGATCTTAATACGCTCTAATATCATTAAAACACCAAAAAACACGAAGCACAGCTGATGTAAACAAACAATATGGGCCAGTTGTGACGTCACGCAATGTGGTGGGGATGATGAAATATGGTTAACATTGCAGCATAGGGCCTGAGCAATCCTCTATGTCTACCATCCTTGCTCTCAACGGTCTTCGGATACCGCCAAATTCAAATGTACTTTACGTATTGAAAATAATCTTTCGTAAAGCAAACAACAAAAATTTACGTTATTAATGTTTTCATTTTGCATCACTTTATTCCAATTTCCAAAATAACACAAACTTTCCACCCTGCAAACCATATCCATATGCATCTACCATCATAACCTCAAAAACTTGTCACATCAAAATGTAAACTGCCAAATAACTTAGTTACTGTATTTGTGTTGGCTGGTATCTATGTTGGTACTTTCAACGCTGCCAACCTCAAAACGGCCCGTTCAACGGTCATTTTGGAGGCATGGAAGGGGTAAATCTGATACTCACAAATAGACAATCTTATATTTCAGTTTTTCATAAAATTCACAATATTTAAATGGAAACTAATTGTTGTAATACGTTTGTAGCAATACGTAGAACACAACTGCTATGATTTTATGTGACTCTTGGCAAAAAGTACAGTGAAAAAACAGTTTATCTATTTTGGCGCCAAAAAGCTGTCTTATCTGTATAATCTGTTATATTACAAATTAGTTACGCAAGAAAAGATTTATCCCAAGAGCCCGTAAGCCGAGTATAAAACTAGTTTTCTTACGTTACTCATTTGTAGTAACACATGTGTACTATACAAAACTTTATCCAAAACCTCTTAACTGCTATTTCAAATACATAATTTTTTTGGCATTTTAAATTGATTTATAGCATAAAATAGAATTTTTGCTTTTCCAGGACCATTAATGATTGAAATAATTCCAAAATAATTTCTAATAGTGATAGAAAGTAAAACTTCTTACTCTTGAGACAGAATATCTGTACCTCAGAGCAAAACAGTATTAACTACCAAAACACAATTTTTTCTTTAGAGCACTTTAGTTTAAAAACTGGAGTTAATACTATTTTGCTCTGAATTACACATATTTATTCTGAAACACTTGCTTCTTAAGTTCTCATGTGTTTTGCATAGATTTTCTTTTCTTAACAAGTGATTGAATGAATATTTTATAATTATGCTCAACGAAATACATACCTTGTCATGGATTTCAAAACTGTCAGTGTCTGATCTAAATGTCAGATAACTTATTTTTACTTGTTTTGTTCAAATTTCATTGTTTTTGATTCATTCTTTCTGGTTGTGGAGAAAATACAGTCTCTATCTACTTGTGGTTCCTCACGCTCGTAGACGCTCGCTTCCACTCGTATCGAACTTTCATTCTATCCTTGTTACATAATATACTATTATTCACAGTGTGTGATTGAATATGTTAAAACAAAATTTATAATAGTAGTTTTATAAGAAACACGGGTTTAGGATACGACAAGTGCAGCAAGGAGTGCGAAAAATGCCTTATAAACGAGATATCGCATAGTATTTTTTTACTTTGCACCGTTTTTAAACAAAACAATTCAATTTCGAAATGTAGGGAATTTTGCTAACATTGACAACATTGCGCGGTGGCTAAGTGGCCATGAATCAAATTAATTATTTTATTGGTAAAGGTTAATTCCGAAAGTGTCGTTTTGCAATGTACGCCTCTAGAAAGAGGTAAAACGATAAACAATTTACTCCCTGTGAGATCACGCGAAAATTGTTAACTTGACAGCAAAACAGTAAATAAAAACTAACAGGCTAATCTCACATCAAATAAAAAAATTTGACATACATTTGCACTTGTTGCATTTATTATAGTTATTATAAGCCTTTACATAATTTAATTTAATTTTGTGACAGACACCTCGAAATTTTGCAAATCAAATTTGAGACAGTTCCTCTCGTTCAAACAAGCTGAAATTTTGCATTCACACCTGCGCACACATGTGGCAATTACTTTAATTAATTAATTTTTATCAGGGAAGAACATTTTTGTTTACAGCTTAAGTTTTTTAAAATTTATAAAAGCTTTTGAAGGCGGTCAACTAAGCAATATTCGTAGTGTTATGTCCGCTCCTAAAAATTTTATATACTCTTTTTCATATTAATGTGCGTCAAGTAGGTTGTAAAAGTCTAAATAAATCTTTAAATTAAAGGCCAATTTACACAAAAAGTGTCACTAATGTCATTCAGAACAAATTTAATCACGTCAATAATGACAAAAATCTTTAAGTTTGCTACACTATATTAATTACGTTGGTAATTTTAATTATTTTTTGCTACATAAGGTACACATTTATTTGAAAAAAAAAAATTTTAGGAAATATTGAGGTTAGGATTGTTTGTCTTTTCGCATGTTTGCCACCTTAAAATGATCCCTTTCAACGACTACTTCTATGCACATTAATATGAAAACAAATATAAATTATAAAAACTTAAGCTGTACTTAAGCAAAAATGTTCTTCTCTGATACAAAATAGTATATAAAAAACAAGTACTACAAGTACTCCCATTGTGATACGAGTAGGTTACAAATGCACGAGTATCACATTGTGATGTTGTAGCATGCGTTTTGTATTCTATTTTTTCTATTGAGCGCTTTTTATTATTATGCTTGACAGTTAAAATTTTGATATTTGACGTATGCCGTTGCCAAATTGCTTGAAAATAGCTCAAATTACATTAGTTTCGGTGAAATATGTTTATCTACAACAATTTCTCATTTAAAAACAACAGTATTCACAGTCAGTGATGATAAAATGTTTCCAAAAACAGTGTCACAAAGTTGCATTTTATGCAACTGAAAACAGTTGCACAATAGTATATTAAAATTTTGTGGAACGAGTTCAGATTTATGAAACGAGCAGCAAAGCGCCAGTTTTATGAAGAACGAGGTCCACAAATGACTTATGGAACATGTTCTTTATGCTCTTTTTTCTATTTTACACGTTTGAGTACTTTTTAAAAATAAAAATCAATTTTTCAAAATTTAGGAACTTTTGCCCTAATAAGGTGGTGGTTGGTAAAAAATGTCAGAAAGTTTGAAAAATTCGATTTTCGAAGTGCCAAGTCTCGAGTATTTTTTAAAATTTTGTTGAAGTAACAATGAATACTACAAATACAGTTGTCCGGAAAGTCGCGCACCTCCTTGAAAGGGATCAATTAGGTAGTCCCCCAGAGTACTGAAAAAATGTTTAAAAATTCCATCTCTCAAAAAATTTTGACATTTATTTTTAGACATTTGACATGTTTTTATGTGCTTTTAATGACACTGATGATCTTGAATATGTTATTTTACAATTATTTAGTAAAGGTACAAAAATTTTGCCAATAGAAGCCACAAATAACGCTAAACAGAGTTACAATTTAGGATACAGCTTCCTTGTTTCCTCTTCTATTAGCCTATAGCAAAAAAAATTGGCAAATTATTTTTCCAACAGAAATAAATACAGTCAATGTGCAAAATTTAAACTCGCATAATTTCCAAATTTTTATAGATAGATTTTTTTTAAATTCTTTTCATGTTCCTGTTATCTTACCATTTTTCTCTGATGCGCGAGTTCTGAAATGCCCTGTATCTTGGCTTATAAAAAAAATACTCGGCAAGCAAAATTTATTAATTAGGATGTTCTGTTCTAGCAAAAAAAAAATGCAGCGCCATAGGATTATTTTTAAAATGTCAAGTCGTACATTCTTGGTTCAATTTGGTCTCTCGACAGAGTATGTAATATGTACACTATTTTATAATGGCTGATTAGTGGTTGTTTACATACTAATTTCTTGTATAGGATATATACAGTCAGTTTTTATTATATTCAGTAGTGTACGATGAAAACATTTACATAAATTCTAAGTTAGGTGTTGGAAAAAATATTGTATAGGTTGTCACTTATGATTAAAGCCGTTTTAGCGTAAGTTAGAATTTAGTTCATTCGACCTGTCCCCCTTGGTACTAAATGCTCTGTTAATGAATAAAAAATACATTTACCCAGGTTTTAAAGTAATTATTATTTACAATAGAATTAAATATTGTGTCAAGTAGCAAAATGTAAAAAAAGACCGTAATTAAATCATTCGTATCGTCCTAGCGCTGGATTGCATCAAAATCATCCAATAAGTACTGATAGAACTAAGAATCTGAAAAAATCATTGAAATCAAAAAACTATTAATTATAAAAGTTTATACTTACAGATATTACAAGTCTTCTGTTAATTTTAGGTAAAGCATATGCAGAAAGCAAAAGTTTTCTTTTTGTCACTATAAAGAAAAGTGTTCTAACCTAAAAAAATAAACATACCTATCCTACCACATTTTACACATAATTTTGTATTTCAGTCGCCTACCATTTTTTTGATTCGTTTGTCTAATTTGCAAAGCAATAATTGGTAAACCAAATTTCTAGTTTTCTGATTCTGTAAAAGAACAAAGCCTTTGTTACATTTTGAATAAATCCTTAATTATCATCAGGAAAAATTTGCTAAGTGACATTAAAAATATTTCTGATTTTATCACTTAATGGTGTTTTATGTTACTTTAGACTAGCCTGTAATAATAATAAAACCAGACCTGAGTCTCACACTTGTGGCAAACTTCAACAATTGTTAAAACTCTCCAAATTTGTAAACAAATCCACAATAAATACACATAATGAAAAATAGAAGTTTCAATGCTTGACATTACGACAAAAAGTTGGTAAGGACTTATTACTAAATGAATATAACAGCTGAAAATAATTATAGTAGTACTGAAACTAAAACATTCATTGATTTCTTCTACTGAATCATGTATATAATTGTAAGTTTGAATAATTACAAATATGTCTTGTTCACAGAGTCCTAAAATAGGAAATTTTTGAAAATATATGGTTTTAAAAAATACAAACCTGTTTTATTTTTGAAAGAATCTTTCAATGTTTTATTGAGACCCATAATTCGAACATACATCATCGTCATTATTTGCCAATACTGTAATTCGTGAACCAAAACAATGCTGTACATTATATAGAAGGCAAAATAATTATTTAACCCTTCCCAGCTATTATTCCCCCACATAAACAGGTCAAGGATGTATAAAGTAGGCAAGAAAATTGCCAAAACCTTAACAAATATATTTGTCCTTTTTCGAATTTCTTTAACAAAAATTGAAGAAACGAGAGAGTCAATTTGATCAATATTCTCGATGATCCGAATAAAATGTTTAAATTTGAAAGGTGTGGAAACCACGAAAAAAATCGCACTGAAAATAACCTCACTGACATCGAAAGAAGCAATGGCAAAATCCGCAGTGCCCCTGAAGCCCAAAGCTGTAAAAGAAGCCACTTGCATGTCGTTTACGAAGCCCCAAAACGACCAACATGCTAAAAAACATTTTTAGAAAAATTTTAAAAACCAACTCACCTAAAATCGTTATTATCACAAGGTAGAAAATGTACATTTTCCACGACCATTTAAATGAGTTTTCACGTTCGTGATAAGTAAAAGGGCATAGTCCCATAAATTGAGAAATTTTGAAAACAGGTGACAGATTTTTGTAAAGTTTTTGACTGGGTTTGTAATCTGACATTTTGAAAAAGATTTGTGTATGTGGTAAATGCTTTTCCATTGTTGTGGGAAAACTTATAATGAATTTTTAATAGCAGAGAGACAAAAATAATGAGGTGAAACAACCACTATTAATTCGTTTATTATTCATCACTGTTTGTGTAATTTCAGATCGAATCGAAAAGTAAACATTACGAGCAGAATGAATCAATTTCAATTAATCGTCTAATAAAAAACAATTTATACAGAGTGTTCCGTCTAAATTCCACATTAGAACTATTGGGAGTTCAAATAATCGTATTTATTTGAAAATTAGTACAGAGTCATAATCCATTACGTCCTCTTAAATAAAAATATTTTCAAGATGGTGGTACAAACATCACACGACTTTCCTTATCCTACATATTTGGAAAACATCCTTACGACAATACTTTAGTGTTGAAATCCGAGTAGCAAACCTAACGTTTGCATTAGTGCCACCTGCCAGACTATACGCAAAATAAATAATTCTTGTCGCGGGTTCGAGTCTGGGGTGCAATTTTTTTTTAGTTTGATACAAATTATTATTTTTATTTCATCGCATTTTACTTTTAATAAGATATATCTCATGTTTCAGGTCATGTTTCTAAGTAATTTTTATCGCCATGAATTATTGTTTCTTCAACCGTATAATTTTGTGGCCGCTTTACTTTTTGGCCGAACTGCGCAACCGATTTTTACCAATTGTTTCATGCTACGTCCCATTGCTACAAGTAACTTACATACCAAATTTCAAGTTTCTAACTCTTATCACACACGATCCAATGGCCCAAACCAACTTTTTTGGTGTCTTGAAGCTATAATTCGTCCAGAAATGTAAAAACCTGGGTAGGTCAAATTTCAGCCGATTACAATAGTTTCCTTATAAGATAAGGAAAGTAAAAAAGGCAAAACATGGTACAAAACAACAAAATATGTGCAATATTTTATTTAAACAAATGTACATAAAACAATTTTAAGGTAACAATAAGTATATTTAAACATTAATTTCAACAAAAAACCGATTTGAAACATGTACTCGTAGTTATCTTTAATAATAATAATTCGACTGATATGATGTACAGATTAGTTAGTTGTTTGAAGCTAAATACATATTACAATGAGATTTTAGTATTATTAACAATATTTTTTACGAGAATCTTGTAAATAAAATTGTAGCTTGTACAAAATCGTTTTTACATTTATTTATTTACATTGAAATTAATTCTATTTCTACTTTTTCAAAAATTGAACACACTGATGTATGGTTTGTTATAAAATCAAAGGTAGGCATGTTTGGGTATTCTGTAATACACCGTGTATACACATTGAGAAAAAAGTCAAATTAATAAATCACAATTCTGTAAGGATTCGAATATTGAGATCATTTTGAAACGTGGACACCTAATCACTTTTATATCTTCAAAAAAAAAAACATTCCTCAATTCGGCTTAATTAGCGGTCACTTTTTAAACATAATTACTCCGCTGTAGGGTGTGAGTTTCTTACAAAGTGAGTTTCATAACCATGACTAAGTTTATACCAAATTACTCAAAAATTTAACCATTTATTTAATTTTGACCTATAATTCACAGTTTTTTGTACATTGGCGGACACGGAATAATGGACGATTTGTCATTCGACTGACATAAAAATATAAAACGAGCCTTAGGCAACTAACCTCACTTTCGGTTTTTGTAATTTTGATCCTGATAGCTAGAGAAAATGAGAACAAATCAAAATAATTTATTGAACTTAAAAAAACACGTAGTTATTACTCGCATTGTTTCGGAAAATCGACACCAAAAATAAATTTCAACTAAAACTTTCAAATTTTAGTTTCAAACGTCAATCATAATGACATTAAAGAGTGACTTACATTGAACTGACTTAATTTTGATGTCCAAAATTCTGTGTCCGCCTCTGAATTTACTACAGTGTCGCCATCTAAAGCAATTTTGACATTTGACAACAAACCGATACAGTTTACGAAACACTGCAAACAATAAAATAATTTTTAATGTTTTATTTTGTAATAAATCAAAGTAAACAACAACGCCGCCTTTAGTAATCAGTTCTGAAACTTCTGCAGTATATTTGAGCATACTCTATTTTGTCCTCAATTAGTGGTGATATCCAAAAAAAAGTTTTACAAATATACTCCATGGTAATTATGCAATCGACCACCAAAGGACACCACTCACTTAAAATAATAAATCTCAACCAATAACAACCAAAATCACAAAAATATCACTTTATAAACCACCAATTTACAAACAAAAAATGTGTCTATTTCGACTTGAGTTTCTTCCTTTTCTTCACTTTGTCGACCTTACCTGCATCCGGTGTACTTTTCGTCAACCTCCTCAACGAGTGCTTTTTAAACTTACACTTGACAAAAGTGGAATTTTTCGCAAAATTATGCACAATAAAAGTGGCTCCTCTGCTCGGCCCCGCCTCGTCCTTCCATAATTTTTCTTCGCTTTTCGTCTCAATACAAATCTCGCGCAATTTCTTCCTTTCTTCGGCCATTTCTTTACCGATCATTGCTTTCTTTGTCGGTTTTATCTGTTTTCGAACGATTTTTCTTTCACCGCTGACGTTCCGTTTGAATTTGGTTTTCGTTTTCATTTTATTCAGACGGAAAGTTTTAGCGTTATCGTTGTTGGTGGAATGATGTGAACAACTCGGTTGCGAAACCAACATGGCGGCGGCCGAACTCACCGCCATGTTTTCTTTGCGTTCAATGGGCACCGTTGCAGGTCTAGCACGACTCGCCAGACGTTTGGGCGCCGAAACGGGTCTCGTTTTCAGTAATAAACCATGAGATGGTTTTCCCTGTAGCAATCAAACTCTTAACAGAGTTGATTTGTTATGTTCGTTCTTGTAAAAACGTAAAATTGTTCTCTTATTATTCCAAACGAACGATGCGAAGAGTGGTTCAAAAACACAAATGCTTAAATTATCAATTTGTTTTGACGAACAATTTATTTTAACTTGACAATAATAAAAAACAAAAAACTGAATAGGTCCACATAAGTGTTTCACTATAATTATGAAACACTCTGTATGCAAAATACCATTTAAATAAGAGTACAATTTTACTTTTTGACAAGAATGTATTTCCCAGCTTTTACACAAAGATCACCAACTTAGCAAACAAAAAATCACTAATCACCTTCGCTTAAATCATGGCCTACCTGATTATGGAGGCCGGCTAGGTTTCTCAGCTTAATTTTACTATGAGGTCTAGTCTCATCCATTTCATTGGCACAATAAATCCTTAGCCAATCTTTCAAACCGGAAATGGAATGAAATTCGGAATTGGGAATTCTTGAGCAAGGATTTTGGCCGGTGAGGTCTAGAATCGAAGCGCCGAGTGATCTACCAACCTATAAAAACAAAGAAATCGCAATTTGTGGATTGGTGGAATATACAAAATGTTTCAGAACTCGCGCTCCAGATAAAAATGCCAAGTAAAATAAGACACCAAGAACATGAAAAAAATGTTTAAAAAATCTGTACAGGGTGCTGTAATTTTGGATGTCTGAATAGGGAATCTCCAAAACTAAGAGGTTTAGCCAAAAACGAGTGATACATTCTGGGGCTCATTTTTTGAGAAAATAATATTGGTAAAAACCGCATCCTGCTATCGTCTTTTGATTTCGACTTACAGACAAAAGTTGACATTTTAGCGAAATCTAAAAAAAAAACATATCTTTGTTATTATAGAAGATACAGATTTGAAACAAAGACATTATACACTTTTCGAACATTTGTTGTAAATGTTATTGTCATTTGTTTTATTTACTTAGTTATTGTTACTTTTTTATTAAATGTTCACTACATAATAAATATAGTATTATTTTTTGTAATGGTTTAAAAATTGTTAACGACATTATTAAATTCTACGTTAAAAAGTGCCTGTATAATGTCTTTATTTCAAATCTGTATCTTCTATAATAACAAAGATATGAATTTTTTTCGATTTCGCTAAAATGTCAACTTTTGTCTGTAAGTCGAAAACAAAAGACGATAGCACAATGCGGTTTTCACCAATATTATTTTCTCAAAAAATGAGCCCCAGATGGTATCACTCCTTTTTGGCTAAACATCTTAGTTTCGGAGATTCTCTATTCGGACATCCAAAAATGCAGCACCCTGTACATTTATTTTTTAACATTTGACCTTTTTATGTTTATTAATATTATATTTTTTCATAATTATTCAGGTACAAAAACTTTGCCTATAAAAGCTACAAGTAACGTTAAACATATGTTGTTACAATTCAGGATATATCTTCTTTGTTTTCTCTTCTAATAGCTTCCAGGAAAAATAAAACATGTAAAATCATTTTAACAACAGAAATAAGTAGGGTCAAAGTGCAAAATTTAAACCCCACAATTTCGAAATTTTTACAGATGGAATTTTTTTACCATTTTTTCCTTGATATCGCATTTTTCTCTGGAGTGCAAGTTCTGAAATCCTGTGTTGAAAATTCTAACCTCTTCGAATATTTGAGGAGTGTATTTTGGAGGTACTAAAATCGTATGGACTTTATTGTGGGATTCTTTTATGGTCGGCGGAAGAACATTTACGATTCGACCTGTGTTGTAGTTACATTCAAGAGTATAGCTTTTTGTTAAACCGGTGAGTTTGAGGACTGCTACACGGCCGGAGCCTTCTCTGCTCATGCCGTCTCGACGGTCCCTAGAATAATAGTAATCTTGTTGCAATAAATGTGAAAGTAAAAAAGATTCATTAATTGAAAAAAAAAAATTAACGCAAATATGATTTTCTTTAGAAAATTGCAATTTCTAGGTCGTAGTTTTTGGCCAAAAAATTGGCATAGCAGGTTGCCATTAAAAAAAAATGTTTCAAAAAACACACAATAGTTATTTTTATTACAAAGCTTTAAATTGCTTTAAATCTATTAAAAATAATCTGACGTTTTATATTAAGAAATGCCAAACAGTTGTCAAAACTTCTTTACATAGGAGAAAAAATATAAAAAATTATAAAGCTACAAGCAATAAACAATACACTGGCAATAGTTTAAAAAAAAAATCGTCAAAGTCGGAGATAGAGTCTAAAAAGTTACTCTTCATGCGGGATGCATTTCTGGATTTTTAGATGGATGCAATTTCGTGATATCGTGATAATCACAAAAACATATCCAAAAAATGATTTAAAAAGTAGATTGAAGAGCAATTGGTTCCTACTTTGAACAAAATTAAAAGCCAATTAGTTGTTATAATGGATAATGCCCTCTTCCATTCTATGAGAACTGATATACCTCTCAATGCAAATTCTCGGAAAGGAGAAATGGAAAAGTGGCTCCAGAGAAAGAATATCAATTTCAATCCAAGATCAACGAAAAGAGAACTTTTGAACCTAATTAAACCTATCTTAGAAGTAGAACATAAAATGTAACAGGTGGTATTTTACACAGTTATGGACATCGGGTTCTCAGGCTTCCACCATATCACTGCCAGTAAAATGAAATTGAACTACACTCACTGGAAAAATTATCGCATCACATGGGAATAGTATATTAAAGTACAAGTTGCACAAACTTGAAATTCCGAAACGAGACGCGTAGAGGCGAGTTGAGGAACAAATGAGTGCATAAAGAACCTTCTGCAACAAGTGCTTTATACTGTTTTTCTATTTTGTCGCTTTATATCATTTTATAAATTAAAAAACGAATTTTTTTTTTTCTAGAGAATTTTGCGGCGGTTGGCGACATTTAGGTATGTGGAATAATTTTAGGCGGCTGTACAAAATAAAAATAATTCATATTTTCACATTTGAAAATGAATTGTGACGAAAGTCCATCACTAAAATTAAATTACCGCGAACGACTTATTCTAACAACGAAATAGAAAAAAGTGATTTTTTTATTAAAATAACGCTTAAAAAAAAATAAGTTAAACTAAAATTACGACTTAAACTTCAACAATTAAACTATTGTCAAAAGAAATAAAAAAACGAATTCCGTGCGGATCAGTTCTTTAACTTAGATAAGCATTTCTTACATTCAGAGGCATCCATTAATAACTGGGATTGCCTCCTCGAGCCTGGAAAAAAGCTCAGTTTTTTATTGTTTTCCCTCGAAAATTAGCGGTGATTTTGATAATTTGACATTTATTCAATGAATCTACACCAATTGTTTTTGAAAAATCCATAGTCGACTGATTTACTTCAAAAAGCTACTATCCTATATCGTCAATTTTAGTACTATATTCAGAATTTCGCCATTTTAAATCTTAAAATTTAAGAGATGCGATAATTATGCCGGTCAGTGTAGTATAGGAGTTTGCCAAACAGTATTACAATAAACATGTCCATGCCCAACCTCTTCAATTATGGAAATGTAGCGGAGTATTATTAATTATTGCGAAAAACTCATCAAAGATGATTGGGCGAAGTATATGGGTAATACATCTTTCGAAAACATCCCTCCAGTAATTATATTGTTAGGACAATCTGAGGCAAAACCTAATGACAAATTGTCCGATTTTTAATTAAATGAAATCTTTTTCCTTTTTTTTTCATTTTCAAAATATTTTTTAAATAAAAATTGCATACTATTTCCTGTTATAAATCAACTCAAATTATTATATAAAGATTTCATAACCTCAAAACACATTTTTAACTCAACTTAACAACTTTGTTACTAGTTTTAAGAGACACTCACAATCAAATTTTGTTAGGGTCTAAATTTAATGGTACAGTATGGACAGAAAATTTCGTCCATTCAATTTCTGTGAATTCACAAAAATTCACTGTAGTCTGTGCTTTATTGTCATGATAATTGACATTCAAATACGTATTGTCAAATTTAATCAAATTCTTACTCATTTTGGACCAGATTTTCAACCTGCAAGTTGATTGGTACTAAATCTCAAGCAAAGCAAAAGTAAAAAGTAGCAAGGAGCATCGAGCATTTTGTCAACATGAAAAATGTTAATCAAAATTCTGAAACAAGGTTAGAAAAATTTAAAGGCTTATTTACAGTTTTAGTCTGTCATTGAAATTGTGCGGACAAAATTCACTGTCCATCACTGTACAGTACAAATTTTGGCCAACCTTGGCATATGACAATTCATATCTATAATGGATGAGTTTCCAATTTTGAAGTCATTATCAACCTTTACTAATAAAAAGTTGCGTATCATAAAGTTGTTTTAGAGACGCAAAAGTAAACAAAAGCATTAGACTAAAAAAAAAAAAATTACACAAAATACTATAAAAATAAAACACGGTTCCCATCCAGTGATAGCAAATTAAGTTTGTTTTTTCCTAGGTAATGCTACATGTTACGAAAAAGTTTATTAAGATTTTTTTGTTATGTAACTAATACCAATAAACAAAGCAAAAGAATAAATTCGTACTTAATAATATTATTCTCTGATGCCACACTAATGAGTCATCCTGTATAATGAATTTAAATAATTCAATACAGTACTCACCTGAGATACATATTCCTTTCGGTAAAATTACAGGCAGTGAAGTGAAAATTATGATTATTCATACTCATTAACTTCGGCAAAAGCATACAGTCGACATTCCTATCCAAATCTTGGAAATGATTTCCGTACATGAAAATTCCTTTCTTTGAAGCATGACCATGTAAATCTATGTACAAAAATAATCCGCTTTCGTTTGCGTTCACTTCGATGTTTTCTTCTTCATCCTTTACGATTTCGGCACTTCTACATCTTCGACACATCTTAACTAAATAAACATTTTTTGTTTTGTATGCTTTTGAAATAGTTAGCAACAGTGAATAATCTAGCTACAGAAACAGCAAATATAAGACTTCAATGTTGCCAACTTAATATGAAGTTACAGGCCACCTTCATTATTTTCAAAAATTCGAATAAACTCACCTTTACATTTTGCACACCAAACACCTCCTTCCTTCTCCTCCAGACTCATATTCGATACTTTGACACTAATCGTCGCATCACCTTGCGACTTGTCCAGGGCATCCTCTTTCTCGTATCCGAAATGATAGTACCTTATCAACGCCCTTGCGGCATAAACTGCCGGATGTTGTGCCAAAACCGGATTCAAATATACCCGATTCAAGTTAACACCTCTTGTATCCGTTCTGTAATGCCCCAGAACCACTCCATCGGGATTCAAAAAGGGAATCATCTTGAAAACGTACAACCGTCGTAACATTATTGCCACCGGATCGTCACGAGTCAATAATAGATTCAAAAAACCGTTAAAAACAAAACTCGAAGGAGTTTCCCCCGGATGTACACGAGCCGAAACGAAGACGACTTTCTTACCCACAAATTTAAATGGTCGACGGAAATTTTTATCAGGGAAGAGGTTTTTCAAACGGGTTTCAATTTCGGGTGTAATTCCATGATAGGAGGAAACAGTCAAGAGGTGAATGTCACGGCCACCCAAAGAACGACAAACTACTTCCTTATGGTAGTAGATATCATCCTCGTAGTTGGCCACGTAGTTTTCGAATTTTAAATCTATATTTGTTAATAGTTTTTGAAGGTCAGTGTAGGAAAATGGATAAGTGAAAGCAAAATACGTGATGCTTTGGACATTTTCTGGTGTTTTAAATTTAAAACTGAGAGTGAATATATCGTCGACGGTCTGGAAGTTTTTTATGATTATTTTGTGTTTTATTTTTGTACAAATTTCTTACGTTATAGATGGGTTTGTCACGTATGCGTTCCCACTGCATTTTTCCAGGAATTATACGATATACAGGTGCCATACCTTGGCTGTACATTTTGCCTTGACGATTGAGATCGACAATGTTTAGGCGTACTAGAAGGCATGGTGAATGTGCTACAAAAAAGTATACTCATAAAATAAATAATTGTAAACCTTGAAATGGTCTTTTTATTGTCAGGATGGTATTTATTAATTTTGGTACTAGAAAAATTACCACCGTTAATGACTATCTAGAGAAAAGAGTAGATATACACGTATTAAAATACAAGTTGCAAAAGGTATCCATTAAACCCCATACGAACCGCGTAGCGGCGAGTTGAGAAATAAACGATTGCTTAAATGGCTTTTTGTAACTAGTGAATTCTCGCGATTTTTTCATGTATATACAATACTTCTATCCAAAAAAAACGTACATTTTCTAGGTGATATTCATAAAAAATGCAAACATACAGGGTGTTGAAAAATGCCGCACTAAAATTATGGTACGATGTCTAGAAGCATTTGGTGAGTGAGGAAAAAATATTTAAAAAAATTTTGATGTTAAATTTGTACCTGGATGAAGATTTATTTTATGGTAAATCTGGCAACTGTGTGTTACCTACCTTGAGAAAATCAAGAGAGTTGCCATGGAATAATTCCATTCAATTCTTGAATTCATTGTTACCTTTAAATGTTGCCGCATCGATTTTTGCATAATTATCGATAATTTAGAAGACCATGTTAAAGACCATAGACATTGCGTTAAAGATTATTAATCTACCTTCCATTCTGCATATTTTAATTGCATTTTGAGTATTATTTAGTAATAATAAGTACAACTAACAAGTTTGAAGATTCTTGCAAAAAACCCCTATTGTGCAGAAAAATAAAAACCATAAATTTTTTAAATATTTTTCCTTCACTCACCAAATGCTTCTAGACACCGTAACATAGTTGTGTGCGGCATTTTTTAAACAGCCCTGTATTTATACTTATAATTTTTTAAGTACAAACACAAAATGTCTTAGGCAAATAACACAAATTTTTGACTGGAATATATTCAAATCAGCGTTAATTTTCATTTCTTTACCTAAATCCGCCTTTATGTAAAGAATTAACAAGTTTTTACTTATTTCAAAAGCTATCGATTAAAATAAAAAAATGGGAATCTTCAGCTTTACTACTTTATCATTTATCATTTTTTATCTTTATCATTCACTTTTTTGAAAAAGTGTAGTAAAGGATTAAGACAAAGGATTAAGACAGATACTCGTATCTTATAACTCGGTCTGGTAACGGTGATTTGGGGCGGCGAACTGAAACAATTCATACTTCTGACCTGACCTGACCTGACCTGACCACAGAATGGCAAAATTTCTATTACTCGAAAGTTTTATCAGATAGCAAACAGGTAAAGAATTATCGATGAAAATAAAAAAAAATGGGAATCATCAGCTTTACTAGGTACTTTATCATTTATCATTTTTTCCTAAATGGGAACGGATGGCCTGCGGGCACATTGTCAACGTTTTCTAAGAAAAATTTGACCAAATTCATATGAAATCCTTTACCTGTGACCGATTGCTATCTGATAAAACTTTCGAATAATAGAAAGAAACAAAACAATTCCTGTGTGGGCTAGATTAAGAGGTCAAGATACTTGTCAACGTCTTGTGCAATCAATGCCAAGAAGTTTGTAGTAGATAAAACAATAAATTAATTATTTTGTAAAATGGTGACTTTGGACATCAAAACCATGAATCAGGTAAGGGATAGACAATGTGCCCGCAGGCCATCCGTTTCCATTCAGCAAAATTTTGCCATTCTGTGTTGTCAGAAGAATGAATTAGTTCCGTTCGAAATTTACGATATCTTATACGATACGATAATGACCGCCCCAAATCACAGTTACCAGATCGAGTTATAAGATACGAGTATCTT
>NW_025401050.1:550755-554780 GCF_015345945.1 Tribolium madens | reverse complement strand
ACATTTTCTCAGACACTTTTGGCTTTGCTCTCCAGCGCGTTTGTCTCGATATTTAGTTTTGTTCGTTGTGATTATAAATTAATTTATTTTGTGTTCTCTAATTGGCATAGGTAAAGATATGCACATGATTTTTTTTACTTATTAATAATAATTTTGAATATGTTAAGTGGTGTCTCAGAATGTGGAGACCTTGGGAAAACTCAAATTTTATCCAAATTGATGAGCTTCAACTGCAAGCAGTGCCGGAAGAAAATGAAAATAATCAAGAAATTGAGGACCACAACGATGTTCAAGATGAAGACGACACATGCTCATTTGATCAGAAAAACGATTTATGATTTTTTTGATGAAAAAATTTCTCCAACAATGCGAATGATACATTGCAAGTTAGTAGAAAATGAAGTGGTGAATTGTTCAGAAGCGACGCTCCGAAGGTTCATAAAAAAAATGGGCTTTGTTTTCACGAAAATTAACAAACAAAATGTTTTAATGGAGAGTGATCGTATAAAAAAATGGTTTATAGAAAAAAAATTGTTAATGAACTTATAATACAAATTAATGGTGATAGTGATAGTAGCGATAACGAAAACTGATTAAAAATTTATTAATTATAAAAATAAAATTTTATGTTGATGCTGTTTTTTATTTCTCTATTGCATATTATTATTATAATTTATTAAATAAATATCAATAAAATAATGAAATAAAACTTTTTAAATTACCTACATACTAACAAATTTTTTTAAGTCCGGACCATTCTGACCTGCTGCCGCATTCTATCCTCACTGATATTGTTATTTACAACCACCCTAATGTCTTATTGTTAAGAGTAATTCGGGTACCCGACTCAAGATTTACGACAGTTCAAATATCGTGACGAGAAGTATATTTGCCTACGATATTTTATGTTTATTATCGGGATTCTAATACACAGGGCAAAAAGGTTTCAGGCAAATAACACATTTAAGGACAAATTTTTGCCTGGGATAAACCCAACTCAGCGGCATAATTAGAGCCACCCTATAAATTTAAACCGCACTCCTTGACTTGAAATATTAGGAATTGCTATAAAAATTTTATTTGATTGAAAATGAAGCCACAACTCGATTTCTGTGAAAAATGTCACCAAAATCACATAAAATCCTTTACTGCTGATAAATAGTAAACAACCCTTAACTTCTTCATTAATTAATAAATTTATTAGTAAATAAAACAATAAATTAATTATTTTGTGAAATGGTGACTTTGTACATCAAAACCTTGAATCAGATCAATTTTTAATTTTAAAGAAACGTTTCAAATATTATTTTATTCCTTTCAAAACAAGTCAAATGCGATAAGTGATTACACATAGTCAAAATTCTTAATAATTTGAGCAAACGATTTATCAATTTTCGTCAACTCTCCATCGACCCATCCCAATGCCGGAAAACCGACAACTGCCGACCATCGGCTCCATCCCATCTGAAAACGGTCGAACGTGCCTGCTCGAGAGCCGAGTTTGTGACATCACTTCTGAAGCACTGTGTACTTAAAAAATTACCAAGAACTCCAAGAAATTTTGAAATTGGGCGAGAAAATCCGGCCGATCGTAATTTCTTTCTTTTCCTCTTTTATTTCCAATGTTGACAGATTTAATTTGTTGTTGAATTTGCTAGTTTGTGAATTTGTTAAATGATTTGTACACTATAAGACACAAATTGGTGTTTTTTTTTCAACAAGTATCTATTTAATGTTGCATGATCTGAACAGACAAAACGTAACCCAAAGATCTAACCTTTGAAGAGCTATATCTCGTGAAAAAAGACTCAAACAATTTTTTGCCATGAAAACTTTACACTCAGTTGGATTTCCTTTATCACCACCCAAGAGATGGTCCGAGGCGTTTGAATCACCCTATATTTTGTTTGACAATAGTTGGCCATAGAAAATAAAAATATAGGATGAGTCTTAACATAAACATAGTGAATGAAAGGTTATGAGTTATGATCAATAATGAGTAAAAAATAAGTTAAACAAAACTGTTTTATTTTTGTCGAATGTCAATAAAAATATATACCACATAACCCCACCTAAATAAAAATCTATAGCCTTTTTAAATGACTTTGGCCGATGAGATCGTAAATGAAGTGGAGTTCAACACGTGCTTGGTGAGAATTAAATTAAATTGACAATATTAAATCGTGTAAAAATAAAAGATATAAAACTGAGATATTTAAAATCTTCTGTTTCTACGTCAACTTAATTTCAAGCCACAGGTCACTAAGTTTTTAATTGTTTATGGAAAAAGTCATACTTGAAACAGCCTGTATAGTTTGAATAACAAGACAACAAATACAAAACACAAATTTTTCAATTGTATCACATTTGAAAGGATCAAATAGAAAACGTACAAAACTCTCATCACAAACGTTTAATATGCGTTTAATGACCGACTAATACGTCTCTTTTTGATGAAATAAAGTTTAGTGTCACTTTAGAAGTGATCAATATCAAATTCAGGAAAACCCAAATACTTGAAAATCATCGTTTACCTACCTTTTATTCCAAAATAAAACCAAGTCCTATTCCCGTTCTCATACTCGGTCCCACAGCAATCGGGCTTCGTCCAGAGATTAAATTCCGCATCTGGAACTTCAGGTGTCGATTTGGTAGAAGTGTTAGGAACCGGAATGACCGACTCATTGGGATGCACATAGACGACTTTAGCTAAATTGGCCGAATCGAATTCATTGTAAAATGTGAATCCTGAACATTCAATTCCTTCCATAACTTCACTTGATACCACAGTAACCAAAGTTTTCCATGATCAAAAATCTACACAAAAATTACGTCACACTCCCAACACTTGGATCTAGAAAGGGATTTACTTAAATTTAATTCCAATTTGACCGATGTAAACATAAATGTAAACAGAAAATGTGACATTTGAGATCAATCAGCTGTTTCGCTTTTTAGGTTAGAATCGAAAGTGTAACGATTTTTACATTATTCAAGGAAAAATGAGACAATTTCACTCACCAATTTCTAAAAGTATCACACAGAATTGTTTTGACACGAAATATTTTTATAAACTGGACATTCTTTTCTATTGACAGTTGTTTTGTTTTGACATTACACAAATCTGACAAGTGACATTTAGGTTGATCAAAATTCGATTTTTCAGGATGAAACTGAGGGGAAAACCTACAAAAAATGTCAACAATATCGACAGTGATTATTATGTAACACAGCTTTCGGAGTTATATGACGAAAATCGAACAAAAATGGGTTTCGTATTCGTAGGGGAACGTAAGGTAAAGTGGCTCATAAGATTGATGTAATATTGGTTGCCTATGTGCATTGACGAGAGGGTTATTTCTGAATTTGTTTTTGCCGCAACCCATTATACATATTGCAACAACTTCTTGATTTCAAATTTTGAAAATAATTATAACTAAATCCACGATAGCTGTTATTAGTCTTGTCTCTGTGACATTATAGTAAAAAAATTATCTCTCAAACGATGCGACATGTTTTGTTATGTTTACCAATCGACTAGGAGCATGTTTAGAAGTCGATGGTAGACACTTCAAGCACCTTTTATATTAACTTAACTTGTTAATTTATATGTTGAATTTGGTTAAATATAGGTTATCTGTCAATCTGACATTTCTGGCAAATTTATCCAACTTACTTTGATTTGTAATTTTAAAGAAATAACATATTTAATTTAGTAGTTTGTGAGATTGGTATTGTTGGTTGCGGCAAAAAAAAATTAGAAATAACCCTCCCATGAATAACCCAGTATGTAAAGTAGATTTCATTGAAATTGGCATAATAGGTGGCTATGGAATTTCGTATTTAAGTTTGTAGCCCTGCGCATGTCCCTGATATAATAGCTGATGGGGTTTTTGTTTTTCTATGATTACTTACCTACATGGTTTATTGAACTGACAGGACTGACATTTGTATTCATTTTTTCACTGTTTTCGTTGCTTGTTCGTTATTCCCACTATTTTTTCAAATTATAATCAAAAGTAGTT
>NW_025401050.1:545885-550440 GCF_015345945.1 Tribolium madens | reverse complement strand
CTCCAAAGCAATTAGTGTATGTTTTTGTGTCAAAACTATACACCTACAAAGGGATGATACTTTTTATGGAGAAAAACTCTCTCTGAAAACCTTTGAAATAGGGTTCTTTAAAAATAAAATTTTAACTATCTTAACCTCACTTTTTTTAGTGACAAATTTAGTTCCTTAATATGTAAAGCCTTTTTCACATTTAAAGCGCAGTTTACACAATCATGGCCTACTGTTATGCCAATTTAAATGAAATGGATTATATACAACAATTTTTTTAAAAAATTGATTAAAAGAATACACAAAAGATTGATAGATGTTGATATACGATTTTGAACTTTTTTCTCAAATTAAAATGAAAAAATTAACAAACCAAGTTCTGTACAGAAATGTACCAGGTGAATAAAAAGTATGGAACTAAGCGTTTTTTTTTCGTAAACTAAGCACTTTACAAAAAAAAATTATTAGTGTAGCTTCAAGTACAATTAAAATGTGAGCATTTATCAAGAATAACATTTTCGAAATTTCTTTTAGTTTTCGAGTTCTGGATTTTTTTTTTTTAATGGCAACCCACCATGGTAATTTTTTTAATTAAAGATTATGATCTAAAAATGACCTCTAATTAAACAAAATTGTTTTTTAGTCAGTACTTTTTTTTAATAAATTATTAAAGTTGCGTTCCGAGCCCATCACGAAGATTTTCCGAACTTAAAAATACGCGCTATTAGTATGACGTCAGCAAGGTACGTGACTGTACCTTTGAAGCTAAACAAATAAAAGTTTATGTCTTGAATCCTGGACGTGTAGGGAGATTATTTCTAAGGAAATAGTTGCTATGAAAAATGTGTGTCGTTTCGTAATGGTTTTAACAATTGTAGTCAACATTTCTGTAATTTAATCTGTTCTAACCTCACTTTCTGTGTATGTCAAACATATGTTTACAGCATTGCCAGAATGTTGCAAACGACAGGAGTGGATAGGTCGTACCAAAACAAAACAAAATAAAATATATTAACATTCACATAATGTGTATTTGGCTGAGAATATAAATTATTATTTATTTACAAATAAATATAAATATCTATTAAAAAAAATCTAGTATAAATTTGGTACTCTAGTATCACAACTGGCAACACTGTATGTTTAGCTGCAGTACAGTCGCGTCTGTGACGTCACGTCTAATAGCCCGTATTCAAGTTCTATGAAAACCACAACGGTATGCCAGCGCGCAGCATACCCCCATCCAGTGACGTCACTTGCGAAGCAACTCTCTATGCCTCGCTATTATAATACGCATGTATTTATCTTAATCTTAACTCAATTTTCGTTGAAAATAGTTTTTTTTGTGGATAAAGTGAGTAAAATCACAATGACTACTGGTAAAAATTCTTCGATTATAACAAACACAATATAAAAACATTTAATACATACCAATAAACATAAAATAATACCCGTGCCAWAGCCATCGCCTCACTGACAACTTYGCAACTGCGTTTTTTGAGGTGAAATATCTCAGAAACATTTGATTTTTGTATAAAAGAAGAATCTGTGTTACAACTGAACTCTACGACAAATTTTAAGCCAAGAAGCCCCACTTTTTCATACASAAAAAATATTGTGAAAAATGACAGAAGACAGAAATGAAGAAGGCTTTGGCACAACTTATACAATTAATTAATTTTTGTGGTTGGTAAATTTATTCATTTTACTTACTAGTTGTCTTTTACAATTTTGAAAACTTTAAAACAGTGTTGTTCTTAAGTAATTTTTGACAATTTTTWATTTTGAAAAGGACCTTTTATCAGAGGCTACTAAAAGTGGAACGTTAATAAGACTCTAATAACAACAAAAATATTGAAAAATGCAGATACTAAATTATTTACTACAGTGTGTCCCCGGATGGTGAAACGACAATATTTGAAAAAAAAAAGTTACTACATTTTGTAAAAGATTTAAACAAGTTAAAGTTTGTTGTTGAACTTTGCAACGTTTTACTAAATAACTGAATTTACTTCAAATACCAAAACACTACACTTATTTTCATTTTCAAATATCAAACTAATAACATTACCCAACATTTTTTTTTTAACGTGATTGATCTATTGACTCRTGTATCAGGGTGCATTAACATCCCTACTTACGAATTTGATAAGAAAAATTCTCCATCACGTACAGATTTTAAGTTACAGGAAAATAGTTTTCTCAAATTTTATCGTAAAAATTGTTCATTTAAAATAGAAATTAATTAAATAGACGACGAAAAAAAAAATAATTTATTCACTAAACCAGAACAATGTTGAAAGAAAGACTTTCTTTTCCCTTATCAGGAACCAGCAGTAATCCCCTATCATAGCTGGATCCCATCTCTCTTGGTACCTCTTTTCCATCGTCAATATATCCTGGTGGAATCTTTCCCCTTGCTCGTCACTAACGGCATCCAAATTTGGGGGGAAAAAATTTAAATGAGAATGGAGAAAATGAATTTTAAGTGTTTCGTTTTTCGGCGATTTTGTCGAACATACTTACATATGATATCTTAAAATGCCTAACTTTAAAATCTGACGTGCTAGGRAATTTTCTTTATCATTTTTGTGTCTAACACATAGAATTGGACAAAAAATAACTGTTTTCTTCTGTCACAAAACGCTTGTTGGCTAGTGTAACAAATTTTTATTATAAACTTATATTTAGTCGACTCCATTCAGCAATTCCTTTGACTGCATTTAGGCGCGTATTACCAGGAACAACATTCGTGAAATAAAAGAAATGATTGTGTTACCATTAATTGAATAAGTTTTTGAGAAAAAACCTCTTAATATGTGTTTGAAAAGAAAAAAATAAAACCAATTTATTCAATACATTGCAGTCATTGCACACCGGCTTGGCTCAGCCCTGTGTAGTTGCTTCGCACGTGACGTCATGCGCCGAATTGAACGAAATTAAGCTGGCTCCGTAGCATACCGGTATAAGTGTATCGTGATGAAAAGCGAATGCCAGGGGGAAGCTTTATTTTTTAACTTTAGTAGCTGTCAAATGTCAAAAACAGACGGAGACCATGCTTCAGGCCATATCACACATGTGCATACACTACCCCCACCAGCAATTCAAAAAAATAAACTGTAGATACGTTACGAAATACAACTAGTACCTAAGCCTCTTACTATATTATAGCTATTAATATAACGAGAATATTGTGCGATTTATAATAATCGAGGACGTTGCTAAGTGACGAGGCGACAGCCGAGTCATCTTAGCAACGTCCGAGATGGTTTAAATCGCAAATATTCGAGTTATATTCAAAGCTTTATCGTATCATCGAAGCAAGCAATTTTAAAACAAAACACTGATTTTGTTTACATTGAATTAAAAAAAAATGTCAAAAGTTTTGCCACGTTTAGTCGTGCCTGGTAAAAGTAATGGAAGATTTTGATATTCTTGCACGTATTTTAAAGTCAGCAGAAAGTGTGAAAATGGATTTGTTGCCAGACAACTCAAAAATACGAAAAAGAATATCGTGTTTTTTGTGAGTGGCGAGACAAGGAACAGATTGGAAGTGCTAGAGAAACCGTTTTGCTAGCGTATTTTGCAAAACTTTCAAATGCATTGGGAGAATTGCAGTGACCATGCTTGTAAACGCCGGTGGAGACGTGTTAGAACTGCAAGAGTTGGGTGGATGGGAGTAGTAAATGAGTGTAATTAGTGATGTTTTAATGACTTTTTAATTACCCCCTTAATCACCAGCGCTTTCACTTTTAATGACATATTAATGACCTCTTAATTACCCGCTGTACTTTCCAGTGATTTTAATGATTTTTTAATCATTTTTCTAATCACGACCACTGCACTTTCTAAAGTTTGATTATAAAGATGTGTATAAAACTTTTACAATTAAATGCTAGGATTTGTTGATATCAATTTAATGAAAACAATAAAATGTTGTCAAAATAAAAAACATATATTTACTTTTATAATTTTATTATTAATGCATATGTAAACTAATTTCGGTCATCCTCAATTCCGCTAGCGTTCTCTGTTTCATCCTCGTCATCTAATTCGGGGGGGAACCACGCTCTTCTTAAAAATGAGTTAATACGGCACCTTTTGCTTACTCAAGTGGTATCGCCTTGGGCACCCTGTACGTCGTCTGTGCAAGATTAAGGTGTTGGGAAAATATGATATGTAAAATAGATTAATATTAACTTACCAGTCATTTTTGATTCACAATTATTATTTCACTGTGACTAGTTGTCTTGCCAAAAATCTGTTTGGAAATGAAATGGTAATGGTGGTGGGAGAGAAAACCAGATAAAAATTTTGTTCCTTCTACATCCTTTATATGCTTACTGATAAATCGAAGTACCTGAGGGAGGTGAAAATTACACTTCGGGGCAAAAATATTTTTACGATAAAGTCCAAATATTTGTAAAGACGAGACATGAGTAATAGAACATCTTTCTTGAATACAATAAGAGTATTAGCATTTGTTTGAATGTATGTATCTGGATATTTTTTTACTTCATTACGGAAAACAAATACCCATTTAACCTTTGAAGCGTCGGTATGTCGT